>NC_068408.1:14262959-14345459 GCF_023724105.1 Carassius gibelio | reverse complement strand
CAGAATAGGTTTATTTTAACAGTCAATTTCTGTATATACTCATGCTTTAGTCTTGGCTATAAAAATGACATTTCCATCATTACTGACCAGGAAAAAGGAATATGGTGACGTTTTGTGACCACATGTCCTAATTTTGCCATACAATATTTTATTACAATTAGTTTAATGTGACAAGAATGTTTAAAAATATAGTTTCCAACTTTCATTCTTTTGTAGAACACAAAAGAGATATTTCGAAGAATGTTCTTATTATAGTGAAACAGCATCGTTGCCCATTGACTTCCATTGTATGGACCAATAATAATAATAATAATAATAATTATTATTTCTCAAAATATATTATTTTGTGTTCCATGTTTGGAGGTAATTGGAGTAATTGATGATTAAAAAAATGCATTTTTAGTTGAACTATCCCTTTAAGGATGCAGATGTGCAAAAACTGCTAGACCATGCTTACATTTGAATAATTTAAAAATATATATTGCACTTAATTGAGACCAATAGATGAAATAATAGATGAATAATAGGTGAATTGGTTAATAAATGCTTAAAAAGAATGAAAAATGATATGGGTGAGAATTCATCCATTGGTTTTAATTTCAATAAATATTTATGATGATGCAAAATGAATGAATGAAATAAAAACCTGAAGAGATTTAAAGCAAGTTTAATGTCAAATAAAATGGTGTAGTAATACAATGGTGTATCACAAAAATGGAAATAATTAGAATTTTACAATCAGAGCTATTTATGTAAAAAATAAATAAATACACCTGTCATATATACGTTATTGAAATAAATTAAATATTAAATGTGTAAACTTTTTGTGTATAATAAAAAGTTACAATAAAAAATTATTAATAAAACAACCAATTAATATAACATTCTGGAACACTACTCCTTCTATATATATACAGTAGTTATTGCAACAGACTGGACCAATGTAAATGTCATTAATATAAGTCATTTTAGATCAGCTTCTTTAGAAAGGTATAAAAAGACAAAATACATTATTTACAGTTCTCAAAAGCTGAACATAGGGCCTCATTTCATGTACCTAAACACTGGTATCATTACTCAGTAAATCAGGAACATGTAATTATAACACTATCAAAGATGTTTCCTATTGATTACAGTAGCTGCCATTTTTAATCTAAATGGTATAAATAATTGGCATGTATTCTGCTCAGAATATAACATTGCCCTGAGCAATCTGAGCAATGCTCACGTTTCTGTTGTAAAGTGACCCTGCCATAATCAGTCCTTTTGTGGATACCGGGAGCCTGCTGTATATTTGGGTAAACCAGTATGCTGTGAGATCCAGTTATTGTAATTGGTGACTTTTGTGTAAACTCCTGGGTTAAACTTTTTTGCACATTCTTTTCCCCAGCTAATGATGCCGAATAGGAACATGGTGTTATTTAATTCACACACCAGAGGCCCTCCTGAGTCACCCTGAAAGCAGAAAAAAAAAACATTTGGATGTGTATTTCTCACAGATTTATGAAGATATCGTCACCTGCCTAGGCCAAATGTATTATTTATCAATCATCAGTTAAATCATCTGGTTTACCTGGCAAGCATCTTCCTCCCACTCTCTACCAGCTGCGCAGAACATGTTTTCATTGACTTCATCCTTGCTGTAATACTTTTTCTGGCAAGCATTCTGGGAAATAAGCCTCACTTGAGCCTGTTTCAGATATCGAGAGTACTTAAAGCCACCTTAAAAAAAGAAAAAACAGATAAAAAAAACACTGATGACTTTTCTGTTTATCTCAAATATTTCAGTTCTTGTCCTGCCATTCAACATGACGTCCAGATTGACGAAATGACTTGATTACTAAATTGTCCAGCTACATTCTCTGCTAGACTTTTTTTTTAAAGAGATCAAGTACAGGATGTCGTGTCATAATCATAGGATGTTCAAGTTTGTTATATTTCATATCATAGGTCAACTTTGTGGACACACCATGTTGCCCTCATATCTTGCTGTCGTAGGAAAATGATCATTGTTATTGTTCTCGGATACACTATCTAGCTCAGCATACAGTGTGTGTCATCTTACCCTTTTGATGTCTTCCATAGCCAGCAATCTCACAGTAGAATCCTGTGGGAAGCATCTGCTGGAAAGGGGGAAGACAGGCGGTTCTCACATAGTCTGTCCTCACTGCACATTGTCCACTGCTGTCCGCTATCTTCAAAAGAGCTGAAGGAAGGGATTTGCACTACTTATTACTCATGCACTCTTCTTATAATTGCTGGAATAATCAGATAGTAAGCAAACATACCAATGTCGTTATTAAAGTCTTCAGCTTTGTAATTATAGTCCTCATGGACCACAAGTTTGCTGATGTTGAACTGCTGTTCTTTGACAGTGTCGGTTTCGTTGATGGCATTCTTTCCCAGATAGACCGAATATTTCATTATGCGTGTTCTCTTACTGTTTAAAGCAAAGAAACCGTAAAATTATATGACATTTTATACCACAATGCAATGACAACACAACTTAACTTAACTGCATTAAGCTGTTTTATTACACGGCCCTTTGGAATACTTGATGCTGATCACAGGATTTAGTTGTATGACATTTCATATTAACTGGATAATAACTTATCCGTTTGCAATAGGCCACCAACAAATTGTTGCATTATTAACAAAATGATCTTTCCGAGCTACATGCAATTTACCAACTAGACTTTTTTACTGCTATTTTGGCATCATATTAGTTAATGATATTAGTGAAACATTTTTAAGATAATATTTGATGAGTAATAAGCAGGATATGTGTTGTCAGCAAGTCATTATTGCTAAATAAAGCTGACAAAGTGATAAAAGACCCAGACCAGACTGTGAATTGGCTGATTACTTGTAAAGAAGGTCAGATTTTTCCATTAACAACAGGTTGACATACCCGTCAGGGAAGCAGTGGGCTGCAGTCAGGATCCAGCATGGAGCAATAAGAGTTCCTCCACAAACGAATCCCTCTCCTTTGAAGATAGCTGCCATCCAAGGCTGTGACTCAACAGTTGACCTTGATCCTCCTATTATCTTTGTAATGCGGTTCAAGCGTCGCTCCCCACATGTTGATTCTGAATAATGAAGACATGAAGTCTATGAGAAGAGCTCATTTTCTAGGCTTTGTGAACAGATCCTAGTCGAGGATGCCACTAAATGATTTTTGTTTAGGATGGGCAATAAAAAGTAAATCAATCATAACCTTACCTGTGTCTTGCTTTGTTGGGTCAGATGTGGGTGGACTCGTGGTGGCTGCATAAGCAAATGTAAGTCTTATTAATCAAACTGCCATTAATATTTCCTTGGCTTCAATAATCAAAAGAGATGGACTTCTACTTACTTGGTTTCATTTCCTTGAGGGGAATGTCACAGTATTCCCGTACATAATAATTTCCTTTCCTTACAAAGCACCACGGCTGAATCTTGTTACCTAGACTCCTAAAACAGCAAAATCCAGAGGTCTTAGACTTTTTAGAAATCCCACAAAATAGTGTCAAAATAATCTCAGTTATTCTTTACTCTCAATTAATCTAAACTAAATCTAAATCTAAATACCTGCAGTAGTTATGATTGCAGTTACGGAAGGAGGGGTATTTCCTTGATAATATATTCCATGATACACAAGTACGTCCTCTGACTGTCACTGACACTTCGTTTTTGCTCTCCTCGCTTCCATCAAGTATGCAATTATCTGAGAAAGAGAAAAGTCATTATTAAACCTAAACTGTACATTCACAGGCTAAAACTACAACCATAATCAAATAGCATATTAATGAAAAACTTTAATCAAATATGACAAAATCAAAAAAAGAATTTACCCTTTACTTTAGTAGAAGTGTATTCTCTCCTAGGGCTTTTAGTCTAAAAACAGAATTAATAATATTAGCTGTGTGGGTAAAAAGGTTAATTCTATTTAAAGACCCTTGTAGGAAGTATGCATTTTCACTTTTTTTTTTTTTTTTGCAGTTTTTCCACTTACTGTTTCAATAAAGTACAGGGCACATGCCAGCAGTAATATCCTAAGTATACACTTCATCTTGACCGCAAACCAATGTTTTCCTTTTTTGGAGATCCTAAAATATATTTGAAGAAGTGAGCTATATATTCATAAGACACATCTTTAAAAGAGAGGGCACATGCTCTCTCACTGCAAACAGGAGGAATTCAAGTTAAACAGGAGCATTTTTAAAGTTTACAAATAAATAAAGAAGCATTGCCAAGAAAATCATATGAATTTGCAAGCACTGATTAGAAGCAAGCATGCATACGATGGTATAAGCCCAGGGTTCTAACAAATAGTGCTATCAGATTATGCTACCAACACTGTATTTTTAATACTGTAAGGGAAGGTTTAGGTTTGGGGTAGGTCTACACTTTAATAAAGCCTCACAACACATTAATATCATGATGGAAGCAAAATCTGATAGGTAGCATTTTTCGCTGTTGAATTATGCTACCAACTGTTTAAATGGGAGGTAGCACAAATCTTCAGAATAACTCCATTGATTTTTTTTTTTCATACAAATCATTGATTTTATTCATTTTCATAGTTTATTGATCACTTATGAAACTACTGCTAAAGTACCTTTGAAATCTTAGCACATTTCAGGCATGTTACTTTAATATGTACAGACGCATTATATTTGCGTCTGTAACGCATATAAATTTATGCACTATATTTGTATTCTTAAGTATCCTTAGTGCACTTATAAAATCGTAAAAATAAAAGTTCTATAAAATACCTTAAACAGCCATTGTTTCCATTGGGCTAAAGGTCCTTTGCAATGGAAAAATGTTCTTTAACTTATTAAATGATTCCTCACACTAAGACTAAAATGGCTCTTTTAAGAACTTTTCACTGAAATGTTCTTTGTGGAACCCAAAATCAGCATTGTTTAATGTGCAAAAGGGGAAGATAAACATATTTACATGTAATTCTAATTCATTCATATTCCCACATGCAATATGTATAAATCAAGACAATGAAAAAAAGCAATAAAGGCACAGTATGCAAATGTAAAAGAATGAAAGCAAAGCAGATCTTTGAGAAAAAGTGTATCTGGTGCTTACCTTTCTGATAGTAGTTGATTTGCTTATTTGTTTGCAGTGTAGAGCTGCACTGGGCTTCCTGAGCACTTGCTGTCATGTGCCTGTTAGTGTTCTTCGCTTTATGTGACGAGTGCCGAGGCTGTGATTGGCTGAGGGGGCCTGGCCTCAGGCAAACTGGCACATGCGCTGTGCACCAAACAATGAGATAGTCGCGGAAGCTCATTCTGTGACTCATGCTAAATTGCTCAAGACCTCTTCTCTTTTTCTAATACATAAAAAACTGCAAAGGGGAAATATTCCTAATTGGGATTTTGCCCCTGAAGCAATGACAATCACTGTGGTTTTATATTGCAGTGGCCATGTCACAACATGCTTTGAGAATTAAAAAAATAAATGATTACATACATAAAGTATTGTTTTCTGACTAGTAAAAATGGTTTATATGTTGTTGAGGTATAGTTTATAGTTAATATTATAATTAATATAAAATATGAATATTAATATTAAAATAGATGTGTGTTGTTTTTGTCACGCACAGCTAGGTGATTCATTGCTGTCTGTCAATTTTAACCCAGACAGTCTATTTTTAAAATCACAGATGTGACATGATGAAATCACATTTCTTCATTGTTTCCTAACATCCAAAATCATTCACGTATGTGTTTTTACCCTCTGCCCACATGTGTGCCACATTTGCATGCCAGATTTATTATAAAGATAAAATCCCTGGCTTTTATATAATTCTTGAAAACATTTTTCTCATTCTTAGACGGTTAATCACAGTATTAAACACCTCAGCTTTAGCTGGATTTCATCCTGTGAGATATATACATGATAAATGAGGGGGGTTTCATGAATGAGAGAACCAGAGGAGATGATTTCACCTCTCTATCACTTTAAGAAATGTGCAGACATTTAAGAAATGTACAGACATGTGTTTCCTGCTCAGCAGACTACTAAATTTCCAGTGTTGCTGATGTTTGGCTTCTTTGATGATAATATGATGCAACCGCTAAAGGTTTGCATCCCCTTGTATGATGCTGTCCATCAAGCATAATGACTTCTTTTAGAAAGCATGAAGTTGCCTTTTTGGAAAGTTTAATCTTACATTTCTTTAAAAGAATAAATTGTAAATGGACTCTTTTGTTAAGCAGTTTGGGCTAAATTACTGTCTTGCAAACACTGTAATTAAATTCATTGCATTCATACTTCATATTCATCACCAGATGGGCCCTTATCTAATCATTAAGATTAAGTTTTTTTATTATTATTCCTGTAAAGATGACATCCATTAAGAAATATGTAGTCAACAGCATATTTGACATTTGGAAATCACTTCAATAGAAGAGATTATCACTGTCTGGTTACTTGACTGGCTGATGCAGCCTTTATTGCTCAGCATCCTTGACAAAAACTTAAGACATATTCCATTAGAAGATTTAATTTAAAATGTAAAAATATAATTGAAGGTTTCTTAATTGAACAAAGTCAGGTTTATTTAAAAAGATAAATGTTTAGAGGTCAGGTGTCCAATGCTGCTGATGAGATGGATTTTTACAGGAATTGTAAAGTCTTGAGCACCATCTCCTGGACACTGATGTTAATGTTTACTCATGCTTGGCCTTCTCACATCTTAGTTGGTCAAGTAAACCACTTGTTGACTACAGATTAGTTTTAGATCTGTTTCCATGTCTATCTGCTATAAATACAAAATAACATCTGAATATATGATTTCAATATAAATTTTATTCCGAAATAAAAGAACAGAATTATTACATTTAAAATTGTGAAGTGAAGCAGTGGTGCAGTACTGGTGAACAAAACTAAATAGGTTAAGAATACATGCAAAAATGCATATTTAATTGTTTATGTATTATGCAATAAATGTTTTATCTTATTTTAGTTTAGTAGCCTATTTATGAATCGTTTTTCTAAAGATTTATATAGAACACGTACAGAGAGTTCACAAGAATTATGATTTGAAAATCAGAGACGTGAATTTTTTCACAGATTTACGTCTCTGGAATTTTTCACAAAAAAAAACAACAACAAAAAACAAAGGGGACAATTTTCTGAATGTCCTCGCCGAACACGCTGACTTGAGATCAGCTCCAAGAACTTTGTTTTGGCTTTCCTTTTGTTACATTGGCCATAACCAGCTGATCCTAGATCAGCGCTGAAGGACCTCAGGCGGCTCCTGACACAGCGCATGCGCGAACATTGCGTCGATTTTGACTGGAGTAAGCAGCTGATTGGCGCCGCAGTGTTGCCAGATTGGGCTTCTTTTGGTTACGTCAGACCGGAAAAAATGCGTTGGGTGGGTTGATAATTTTTTATTGGCTGCTTTTTTATACAACTGTCGGGTGTTTCAGTGCCCTTGTAACGCGGGATATTCCCGTGAATATTTAGTCGCACGGGATTAGATTACGAAATGTATCATCTGGACGTGCTTTTGAGTCTTACGATTTTAAACTGTGAAACCGCTTTCAGTAAGGACTACAAAATGAACTTGTGTTGCGCCTTATTGCGCGTAATGGCCAAATAGACCTACATACAAAATGATGTAGTCACGTAAACAGTCGATGTATACTAAACATTGTGGGCTATTAAGCAAATGTAAATAGTTGAAAAACAAAACGTAATGTGTACATTTAGATCTGTGAATGAGGTTTTAAATTGACAGCAACCTAAATAAACCTGCTGCTGTCTGTCACTAATGTGTATTCATACATTTAAAGGGTTAGTTCACCCAATAATCAAAATTATGTAATTATTAACTCACCCTCATGTCATTCCAAACCAGTGTTCATCTTCAGTTCTCTGTTCACAGAAGTTCAGTCAGTGTACTGTTTGAGTACATGAATTACTCCGGGATACTGGTTTGTTTGAACTCAGAGGGAATGTCAGCCACATTAAAAAAGTTAACAGCTTAAGTAATTTGTGGATTAATGCTTATTGGAGACGCGACCGTTTAAAACGATTCAATTCGATTTGGTGAAGTGGTTCAAAAAGATCCAGTTACATCGAATGATTCGTTCGCGAACCGGATATCACAAACTGCTTTGTTTTGAACTCGCTCACAACAGACACGGATGAGACAACAATGCTGAACAAAGTCGTAGTTTTTGCTATTTTTGGACCAAAATGTATTTTCGATGCTTCAACAAATTCTAACTGACCCTCTGATGTCACATGGACTACTTTGATGATGTTTTTCTTACCTTTCTGGACGGACAGTAGCTATACCGTACACACAGTTTCAATGGAGGGACAGAGCTCTTGGATTAAATCTAAAATATCTTAAGCCTGGTTCACACCACAGGAGTTTTAAAATCATAACCGATTTTGAAATCTGGTTGCAGTACACACAGGAGAATCTTTGCAGATTATCTTGCCTCAGATATTAAACGTGCACACACTACAAGATTTGAACATCGTGGCACATCACACACTGCAAGATATTATTAAGATTATCATGCCAGAGGGAGTGCCTCATGTGATCTCACGCAGCAGATCGTCACAGATTTGTTTTTCTTTTTAGCGTGCTAGCTTTGTGCACTCACCCAGTGCATTTGTACTGAGGTGATTTCACTCCAGCGCTTCTCTTTCTCCTTGTGATGTGTTTTCACCACATACAGACAGTTGTGCTACTACAAAATGTCAAGAAACAGTATCCTCTATCTCCACTATCCAGCGAAGCCACACATCAGCTGTTTTGCGGTATTGCGCATTGGCTGTGGAAGTACTGACGTAATCATGTAGCCATCATCATCCCGATAAAAAATCATAAATATCAAACACGTTTGATATTAATCGTGGCTGCCCCAATTTGTGTGCAAGCAGATCGGGAGGTGCGAGATTCGATCGGTGAACTCACATGACCAGATAATCCGCGCCAAACATTGGGACAGATCGAGGTGATCGACAAGATGTTTGCTCCAATTCTCGGGAGGGGGAAATCGGGGGCTAAATCGTGATAACAATCCTGTAGTGTGAGTCAGGCTTTAAACTGTGTTCCGAACATAAACTCACTGGTCTCACTGGTTTGGCACGACATGAGGGTTATTAATTACATAATTTTGATTATTGGGTGAACTAACCCTTTAAGTCTAACCAGTGTTATTTTGAAGTTTAAAAGAGTATTTAGTTTATGTGGTATCTTTTTTACTTAATTAAATTCATAGTTTGAAATCAACGTTTTTTTTAAATATATTCCTCACAATATAAATATGAATCAAGGACATTATAAATTGAAAAAAAAAAAAAAATACAAATACACTGGGTGACAAAACATTTAGGTAGGATGCTTATAGTTTAAAAATATGTCTAAAAAAATACCCTCACTCCCCCAATAACAGCCACCTAAAGGGGAAATCCCCCCATTTTCCAAAATGAAATTAAGGCCATATGGAGATCTTCAACCCAATCTGGCAACACTGCTGGCGTGGCCGCCGTCAACAATAATTATCACAACAGTGCGCCAGTCAGCGCTACCGTGTCTAATCATCAATTTAGGGCAGCAAGTTCTAGTTGTTTTTATATTCAGGTGCTCTCTGGTCCTAGTTTGCCGTGCCTGGTGTTATGGACAGCTGACATTTGGAGGCTTTTAAGAGACTGTAGGCCAACAGTTCACATCGAGTTGTTTACGTGTAGCTAGTTAGCCAGTTAGCAAATCTGACATCCGATGCTCGTTTTAGGATGAAATGGATACCTTTTTTGTTTCCCATGGATTAATACGATCGTTTAACAGGTCCCACAATTCTCCACATCAGATGTGGTCGGTTCAAGCAAGTTAGAAACACAAACTGACGCAAGGTAAGTCATCACCGTCTGACACTTTGGATTAGCTCGCCTGCTAGCTGTGTCACCATATCTAAGAATTGATTTAATCCGTAGATAAAAAAGATCTCACTAATTAAGCATCATCTACGGTATTTACAGTAAAGAATCCTCTCTATAAGGCTTTCATCATGATCAAACACAAGTAGCTGTCTTAGTGTTGAAAGCAGCCATTATAAATGTTTGAAATGTGTCACTGATGTACAGATGGAGAAACCTCCTTTCAGACAGAACCAGGTCTGTGGGTCATGGCTTATGAAGGAGAGGCTGGGGACAGGAGGATTTGGACATGTCTACCTGTATCAAAATCAGGTAATGCACTGCCTTTGATGCTACTGTTAAGTACTGTCGATTTTGGGAATGTATTGTTTTCTTTGCTTAGTTATCTTTCCTGTAAAGACAAAGAAATGTTTATTTTCCTCACTATTGTTATGTGTTGCAGGAAACCTCGGAAAAGATTGCTGTGAAGCTCTGTCGCCTTGAACTTAATGCAAAAAACAAAGACCGATGGAGTCGAGAGATCCAGATTATGAAAAAGTGTGTAAATCTATAGCAATCAAATGTTTGACTTATTTTAAATTAAAGGGTTAGTTCATCCAAAAATGAAAATGATGTCATTAATGACTCACCCTCATGTCGTTCCAAACCCATAAGACCTCCGTTCATCTTCGGAGCACGGTTTAAGATATTTTAGATTTAGCCCGAGAGCTTCTCCATTGAAAATGTATGTACAGTATACTATCCATGTCCAGAAAGGTAATAAAAACATCATAAAAGTAGTAGATGTGACATCAGCGAAAATACTTTTTGGTCCGGAAATAAAAAAAAAATTATGACTTCTATGACTTTATTCAGCATTGTCTTCTCTTCCGGGTCTGTTGTGAGTGCGTTCACGACATCATACGTCAGCAGCGTCATGAACACGCTCACAACAGACCCAGCTCTCAGACTAAATCTAAAATATCTTAAAGGGTAACTAAACCCCTGGTCAGAGCCTGGCTCCACCCACTGACAATATTTGAAAAATGCTGAAAAGTGGGCAGATCACAGCGGAGATAGAGGGGACGAACCGAGGGCGGGGCTGAGTGAGTGTGGCGTGAACTTGAGACACGCAGTGATGGATTGATTGACAGATGCTGTCAGAGACGCTAAAATGGAGAGTGACCGTAATGATGCAAGTAGCTTTGCAACAGAGCGATCATTTGATTATTTTCTCCCCCACTTTCACCTGAAGTGGAGGATGTCGAGGTGTCTGTTCATATCAATTCAAGCCGCTGGCTCAATCTGTGGTCTTAACTCCTGCACCGCATCGCTTATCAGCGCGAGCTGTGTGGAGAAGCCCATTTCCACCTCCATTGCGTTGGAGAAGCAATCCCGTGCAAAATGCAGTTTGCACACTCCAGCTCTAGGCGGGAACTTGCGGTCTTCCAGGCCAGCAGGTCTGCTGGTAAACTATGCAGTCCAGCAGTGCTGTCGCAACCAGCAACACTACACTTATGTACCATCCTGACGTTTTTACACCATATATTTTAGAATTAAAACACTATACTCAAATGTCAAAAAAGTTACTCGAATCAATGAACAGCACTAATAAAGCCACATTCTTACAGATCATTAACTAAAAAAAGTTGGTTTAGGGTTTAGTTACTCTTTAAACTGGTTTCCGAAGATGAACGGAGGTCTTACGGGTTTGGAACGACATGAGGGTCATGAATGTCATTAATGACATAATTTTCATTTTTGGGTGGACTAACCCTTTAATATATAGTTCATGTATGTATGCACTTTTGCATAATTGACAATGTCGAATGAGGGGGTTTTTCCATTTTTTCCCCCCAAATTTTCAGGCTGAAGCACCTTAATGTGGTGACAGCAAAGGATGTGCCTGACGAGATGATGCACATTGCCCTGAACGATTTACCGCTTCTAGCCATGGAATTCTGTTCCAAGGGAGACCTTCGAAAGGTGCGTCATCTTTGCATCTCGTCTCAAGTGCCCTCTGGCTCTGATGACATTTTTACTAACTTCTTTGTGTGCTTGTATTTCCTCTTGTAGTTACTCAGCAAGCCAGAAAATTGTTGTGGGTTAAAAGAGAGTGAGGTGTTGGCGCTACTCAATGATGTTGGTAATGTGTCATTTCCAAACTGTTGTTAATATTTTTATTATCGATCAATAAGAGTGGTAAGTACAACAGTTTGTTTTATTTTCTCCAGGTTCTGGAATCCAGTACCTCCATGAGAATAAGATCATTCACCGAGATCTCAAACCAGAGAATATTGTGCTTCAAGACATCAATGGAAAGGTATTTTCAGTTCAGTAGTTTGTCAGTGTTTTTGTAATATTGACATACTTTTCAACCAAACTTGTCTTGATGTCTCTGCAGCTTGTCCACAAGATAATCGACCTTGGCTATGCCAAAGACCTAGATCAGGGGAGCCTGTGTACTTCATTTGTGGGGACTTTACAATATCTGGTATGCTTTTGCATTCATCAATTATTAGAAAAAGCAATTATCACAATAAGTTGACAACACTACTGTTCAAAATTTGAGTTCAGTACATTTTTTGTTGTTGTTGAAATAAATTAATGCTTTTCTTTAGTAACGATGTGTTAAAGGGCTTCTGTCATCATTTACTCACCCTCTGCTTGTTTTAAACCTGTATGAGTGTAAAGATATATTGATAAATGTTGGTAATGTTAACTGATGGTAGCCATTCACTTTCGTAGTTTTTTTACCCTTCATACTATGGAAGTTAGTGGCTACTATCAATTTGGAGTAAACGATGACAGAATTTTACATTTTTTGTGAACTATCCCTTTAAATGAAATAACTGTAAAGACATTTAGAATCTTACGAAAAAGTGTATTTTAGTTGCGTGCTGTTCTATTGAACTTTCTGTTAATCAAGAATCCAGAATTTTTTTTTATTATGGTTTCTATAAAAAATATTTAGCAGTGCAATTGCTTTCAACATAAAAATAACAGTTTTTGAGCACCATATCAGCATATCAGAATGATTTCTGAAGGCTCATGTGACATTTTTGAATGTTTCAGGCTCCAGAGCTGTTTGAAGGCAAGTCGTACACGGTCACTGTGGACTACTGGAGCTTTGGCACCATGATCTTTGAGTGCTGCTGTGGTTTTCGGCCGTTTCTTCATAATCTTCAGCCTGTGCAGTGGTATATGTCCTGAAAACCTACATATTAATTATGCCACAATGCTTGCATCTTACATTCACATGGAATATAACATATTTTCATTTTTCTAGGACAAGCAAAGTGCGAAACAAAGGTCCTAAGGACATAATGGCTGTAGAAGACATGAATGGTGAAGTCCGCTTTTCCACCCACCTCCCGTACCCCAACAATCTGAGCAGGTAGCCTTTATACAGACCAAAAAAACGTGTATTTCTTGCACCACCATTTTTGTTACTATATTTTTTGGGGTCTCTGAGTTGACTAGTTGTTTTTGGTACTGCAGGACACTACTGGAGCCCTTGGAGGGGCTGCTACAGCTGATGCTGAAGTGGGACCCAGTACAGAGGGGAGGAGGATTGAATCCAGAAACAAAACAGCCCCAATGCTTTGGTCTTCTAGATCAAATACTGAACATGAAGGTTTGACACTTCATTAAAATGTTACATATTTAGTGAAAAAAAAGTAGGCTTTCTTCTGTAATAATGCAAAATAGGCAAAGAAAAATGAGCTGAAATATAATTTTTTCTTTAGGTTGTGCACATCTTAAACATGACAACGACCCAGGTTCACTCATTTCTGCTTAGCCCAGATGAAGGGCTTCATTCTCTGCAACAGAAGATTGAGACCGAGACCAACATCGAACTTCTGAATCAAGAGCTTCTGCAGGAAACAGGAGTCATGCTAGATCCCAGGAAACCTGCTGCACAGTGTGTGTTAGATGGAGTAGTAAGTATTTTTTTTTTTGGCTTATTGAATGCGTTCTTAATTTTCCAAAGGTCATATTAGTAAATCACTAGCAATTTTTCATTCCTTTTGTTTAATCATCAGAGAGGATGGGACAGCTACATTGTATATCTGTTTGACAAGAGTTTGACCAAGTACTCAGGACCTCTAACAGCTAGAACACTTCCTGAGAGTGTGAACTTCATCGGTAAGAATTGATTGATCTATGTGTGCCAATTCTATAGATGCCTTGTTTATTTAAATATGCTATGGGGGTTGTATACTTTTTGTTGGATTTTAACATTTGAGTTTCCAAAAGAACTTCAGAGTTTCCACCCATTTTGTTTCTGTTACAGTGCGGGAAACCAAAACTCCGCTTCCTCTGAGTGCCCTTAAAAAGGTTTGGGGTGAGGCGGTAAGCTACGTTTGTGGCCTCAGAGAAGACTATAGCCGCCTTTTCCAGGGCCAGCGTGCAGCCATGTACGTCCAGTATATTATTAATGTGAATGTTTTGTGTTTTGGGACTTTTTTTGCTCATGAGTCAATGTTTTTCTGGTTTGTGTGTTTGTAGGTTGAGCCTTCTCCGCTATAACACCAACCTTACGAGATATAAGAACATGATGTTCTCCTTTTCGCAGCAGCTCAAAGCAAAGCTTGACTTTTTTAAGAGCAGCATACAGTATGACTTGGAGAAGTACAGTGATCAGATGCAGTACGGCATATGTGCGTTTCAATGTGCTAGATTTCCTTGAATTGTCAGAAATGTATTATTGCCTTAGTGATGATTATCTAAAATGACTTGTTTCTTTCTGAAGCCTCTGAAAAGATGCTGAAGGCTTGGCAGGAAAATGAAGAGAAGGCTTCTGCGTTTGTACAGGTGCTGTGGATAAATTCTACATTTTACATCTATGTCAATTTGAAATTAGACCGATACATTTGTTTTGAAATTTAACTGAAGTATTCTTCATATCACATAATTAAAATGTGGCACACTATTGTTCAAATGTTTGTGGTCTGTAGGTTTTTAAGTTTTAAGAACTCTTTGATCTTCAACAAGGCTGTATTCATTTAATTCAAAATGCAGTAAAAACAGTTATACTTTGAAATATTACAATTTAAAATAAATGTTTTCCATTCTTCTGATTTCAAATTTAATTTATTCCTTTGGCAAAGCTATGCTGATTTAGTGCTCAAAAACATTTATTATTTTGAATGTTGAAAGTTTTTTAAGATTCTTTAATAAATTGATATGAAATAGAATTATTTTGTTGCCTTATAGAGTCCTGATTTTCATCATTTTTAAAAGGATTAACTATTGATCCTCAACTTCTGAACAGTAGTATATTATAAAATGAATATTCATGTGGGATGGCATTGTTTTAGCAACAACTTAGAGGTTTTGTTTGCTTTTGCAGGTGGCAGAGATCGGCCACCTGGATGAGGAAATAATGGCGTTGCACTCAGAAATAGTTGAGCTTCAGAGAAGTCCTTATGCTCGTCGACAAGGAGATGTCATGGAGCAACTGTAAGTTCATTCTTAAATGTATTAGTAGATGTGCCCCTAAACCTTTTGTATTGACATCATGTCTCATCACAGGCAAGACAGAGCAGTTGAGCTCTACAGACAATTGAAGGCAAAATGCAAAAGTAAGTACAATCTCATTTTGCATGCTCATTCGCCCCATGTCTCATTCCAAGGACCTGGGTGATTTATCTGTTTCTTTATGTATTCTTATTGTTATATAAGAAGTTTCTGGGGTCAGGATATAGTGTTCTTCATTTCCCGTAGTGCCAGACCCTCAGCACGGCTACAGTGACAGCTCTGAGATGGTGAAGGTCATTGTACAGACTGTCCAGAATCAGGACCGGGTACTGAGGGATCTGTATGCACACCTCAGGTAAAAAGCTTTTGAAACCATCCAGTTCACAATCAAAGAGAATTGTGATGGTTCAAACTGCGACTAGTAAACAAATGAATGCTGCTGTTGCATTTTATGGTTGAAATCCAGCATTGCTGTTATCTTATTTGCAGTAAAATCCTTCTGAGTAAGCAGAAGATCATCGACCTCTTCCCTAAAATTGAGAGGACACTGGAGAGCATTAAGGAGGCAGACAGCACGGTCATGCAGATGCAGATCAAGAGACAGAGAGAGTTCTGGCATTTACTGAAGATTGCATGTGTGAGTCACATGCATCTAATTTCTCGGGGCCAGATATGCACATAATCCTGGACTTTCCATCGTAATGGTTTAGTGTGTATGAGCAGTGGACGTGTCGACCGTTATCTGATCATTCCATCTGTTTGGAACTTGATAGACATAAACCAAAATGCAAATAAACAGAAACTACTGCTCAAAAAAGACAGTGTTTTTAAGAAATGTATACTTTTGTTTAGCAAGGATAGATAAAGTTGTTAGAAAGTGGCAGACTTTTAAATAGTTACAAAAGATTCCAGTTTCAGAATAAATGCTGTTCTATTGAACTTTATATTTAATGAAGAATCCAAACAGCTGTTTTCGACAGTCATAATAATAAAAACAAATATTTCTTGAGCACCAAATCAGCATATTAGAAGGATTTCTGAAGGATTATGTGACACTGAAGACTGGAGTAATGATGCTGAAAATATATCAAAATAGGAAGCTGTCAAAATATTTCACAATAATACTGTTTTATTTATTTTTTTGATAAAATAAATGCAGCCTTGGTGACATTTGAGCAGAGATGAACAGAGATTGGTTTTCATAAAATATTGTAACCCTAATCTTTTGAGCAATAGTGTCACATTATTCAAAACAAATAAATTATACATCGGCATTACTGTAAAAACTGTCGGACATACAGTATAGTAAGTTGAAAACTCAGCAAAACTAAAACTGTCAAATGAATACTTCTGACTTGGTTGAGCTACATTCAGAGCATTTCTAAAATGCCATTGTGTGTGAAGCATTTTTTTTTTTTTTTTTTAGCTTAACCAACGATTGTGATTTGAATGTGTTTGTGTTCAGGCACAAAACAGCACACGAAGCACTGTGAGTCAGAGTGGAGAGATGTCCTCCTCGCTGTCGGCATGGAACCAGACTCAAGCCCAGTGCTCCTCTCGCCTGCCCATGTCCCTGCAGGTGCCACCACAAGAGGGGTAAATGTCTCTTCCAAGCCTTAGTGAGCAGCCTGCTAGTAGTGATACTATCACCACCTCACAGGTTTCAAGTTGAGTTTATCAGCGTGTGTGATCACGGGTGTTTGTTTTCAGAGAAACAGTCAATCATTTACTCGAGGAGAACCAGCGATATTTGAGTCAGCTTACCAGTTTACTGCAAGAAACCACTGAAGAGAAATCAGAGAGCATCATGGTAAGTGCTTTTTGTAGGTTTATTCAGAAATTCTGTATATGATCATGACTGCACATATTTCCCGCTGGAACACTCACTGCTTTTTTTCTTTCCCACAGACTCAAGACTGGAGCTGGACTAAATATGAATCCCTGGTTGCTAAATCACAACGTTTGTAGAGTCATGGTGAACCCTGTGACAGGAAGTAACAAGTCATTCTTTTAAATACATTTATTCATCATCACTGGATCGGGTTTGTGTTGACCTGTATGATTTGTTAATCATAGAGTAACTACTTTGTCAATATCTGGATTCCTTTAAAATCACATTTTGCAGTCTTGTAGCAACTCTCTCTCTCTCTCTCTCTATATACATATATATATATATATTGAGGATGCATTTTTAACTGATGCAGAACCAAGAACATGCAAACAAAATTCAGGCAATGTAACTCCAGAAATGTATTTATTTACATACTTCATTGTTTTCTGTATGGGCTGATTGTACTTTTATTTTAGGTGGTAGAGGTATTATAATAATTTTTTTTTTTATGGTAGTTCCGCATCTGCACTTTAAAGGCTCACTGTGAATGTTTGGAAAGGTGTGAGGTCTGGCAATGAAATTGGTCATGTTTAAATAATGCACTTCAGCTTCACTTTTTGAAAGCTTAAGAATTCAGTGAGGCTCCAAGTAAAGGTTTACAACAGACAGATTGAAAGGCAGAACGATGCTGAGGAAGAGAAAAGCGCAGCTCTTTAGTCACAGGTCCCATGAAAATGTGTTTGGTCAGACATATACCTGCACAGTCTTTTTATATTTTGGATTTGGCAGTGATGGCAACAAAAGTCTTCATATGAGTTATTAGCAGCTGGAAATGATTGTGATCATTCATCAGTGGGCAAACTATAATCAATAATCAAAACAGTCTTGTTATTCCCTTTTTACATCACATTTTCAACCATGTTTTTGTCCAAAGATGATCAGCCTTCATACAAGAGTTCATCACAGAATGTTGTATAAGATTTTGCATATTATTATATTTTATTTGTTTTGTTGGATTATTATCTAAGGATATTTCAGACATGGGTTAAAAGCATCTTATGAAAGAACACCTAGGTTTTAATGTGTTTACTGTATACATGACAAATAAAGTAATTAAAGTGATATCCGTTATGTTAATCTGTGTGGTGTAATACTTTTGTAAAATACATTTTTCTAACTGCAGTAATCAAATGTTGCATATTACTGATAATTAATTCACAACTATTAAGATACAACAATTCTCCTCTAAAGATCTCACACAGCAAAGAATGGGGACATCATTTTCATGTCCGGAAGCAAATGGCAGACAGTGCAAGACAAGTGTGAAAATATTGCCTGCAGTGTTATGATTAAACCAACCACAAATCAGTATGGAAATACAGGGGGGAAAGCCATTCATCATGCAAATAGGTGCTAAAGCCAAGAAGAATGCTAAGTCACTATACATTGGTAGAAGGGAATGATCACATTTAAAAATGTAAATATTACATACATTTGTAATTACAAAATTTTACCTAAAATGCTTTGCATACTTAAATGATCGCCATAAAGTTTACATTTAGTCGAGAAGAAGAGATAATACGAAGTATGAGGTCTTTCATTACAGTGATCGCTGAGCTTTGAATTACATTTCACTGAGTAGTGGTTGAATGTTTACTGAGGACTTTTATTTTGAAATAAAGACGTGTTTGCAGTTTAATCATTAAATCTGTAGACATGCCGCCTTCCAATAAATAGACCAACTTCACATTAACCACCGAAATTGTGTGGCAAGTCATACAATTAGACAGGTAAGTGTCATATTAAGTGCGCCTTATATCTTTTCTTTATCCTATCGATAGTTTATGTATTTAAGTTCGATGCGGTGAAACAGTAAATGATTGAATTTATGGAAACAATGGTTACCTTAGCTTCCTACTTAAGTAACTTAAGTTACTTTCTGTCGTCTCAGTTAATCAAATACAACCGTAGTATTTTAATGGAAATAGACTTTGCTCCTAAATGTACTTTAACCTTTCCAGGTCTATTCTTCCACCAGCGCTCCTCCACTGCTAATAAAAACAATGGCAGCATCTCAGAAATGTCTTGGAAAAGGTAAGAAATCATTATGAAGTATTGTGTTGTAGATTCAGTGACTGAGCAAATGACTTTGATAAACATGTCCAGATGTGTCTTTGTTGTGTTAGTAAACGGGGAGTTTCATTGTTATTTCAATGTGTACACGAAAGCTTGACCTGGGGTGTGTTTAGTGCTGACGGCAGTATGACACTGCACTTCGATCAAATCACTATAACCTTACTGTTATTTATGACTATGCGTATTCCATACAAATGCTGCGTCATGCGCTGGTGGAATCCGCACTGTCACAGATTGCATTGCTTGAAGTATCAAAATACGCCTGTTTTTATTGAATAAGTTTCTATTAAAGGATTTGGCAGTCAATCTTAAGAGTTAGTTTACAAGAGATCGTTAACTTTAAATTAATATATGTCTCATATCTTAAAATTACATCCACAAAAGAGACCATACATTTTAGTAAGTATACTATTATTATTTTTTTATAATGAAAATTTAATACATAATGGCAACATCATGTGAAATGCTTTTGTCGATACTAAAAACCAGCTCCTACTTGAAAATGCATTTTGGGTCATTATAAACTCACATTACTATATACCAATGTCATCGCAGAGATGGTTAACGTGATTTTTGTTTAAATTGTGCCACAGGAAGCCCTGCTCCTGGTCCTGTGCCAAAGGACCATATACGGCTCTACAGCATGAGATTCTGCCCTTTTGCCCAGCGGACAAGACTGGTGCTCAATGCCAAGGGAATCAAGTGAGTACAAACATCAGTGGGCATTAGTGAGTTATTTAGTTAGTATGAGGTATTTTTGTTGTGCAGAGGGTGTGCATGACATTGCATTAATAAAATGATTTCAAATTGGTTTGGGGAACAACAGTGTATGCTTTGAGTGAAAAGGAAAGGCCCCTATGAATAATTGTATTTTGCCCTAGACATGACATCGTCAACATCAATTTGAAGAATAAGCCTGATTGGTTTCTGGAGAAGAATCCTCTTGGTTTAGTGCCAACGCTGGAGACCCCGAGTGGTCAGGTGATCTACGAGTCACCAATCACCTGCGAGTACCTGGATGAGGTCTATCCTGAGAAGAAACTGCTCCCGTCTGACCCGTTTGAGAGGGCCCAACAGAAAATGCTGCTGGAGCTATTCTCAAAGGTATTTCCTAACTCATTCCATAGGATATATATATATATATATATATATATGTATATGTTAAATTAATTTATCCGTTTCATCAATCTGAATGGATGCTCTTTTTAGGTAACTCCCTACTTCTATAAGATCCCTGTTGGCCAGTCTAAAGGAGAAGATGTGTCTTCACTTGAAGCAGAACTTAAAGAGAAATTCGCCCAGTTTAATGAGGTCTGTTGAAATACTGATAATATCATAATTGAGTGGAATAAAGATCCAATATTGTATTTCTGATGTTAAACATATGTCTGAAGATCCTTTTCAGCTGAGTTCAGATATCAGAATCACATCATGCTTAAATTGTGCTTTAATGGATTTTTTTTTCAGACTCTTGTCAACAAGAAGACCAAGTTTTTTGGAGGAGATTCAATAACAATGATCGACTACATGATGTGGCCGTGGTTTGAGAGGATGGAGATGATAGATCTGAAGCAGTATGTTTATTTTTTTTTTCTTCACATTTTATCTATCCCATTTATGTGCACTAGCAATAGAGAAAGAGAGATTGTAGATTATGACCGAGTTGAACAAATGCAGACATTTTACTTGATAAAAAAAATAAATAATATATAAAATTTTAACCAAAGCGGTAAGAAACTCAAAATTCGTTAGTGGATTACAAATATTTAATTCAGTTAGACTTGTGATTTTTTTTTTTTTTTTTTTTTTTTTTTTTTTTTTTTTTAATATTTATTAGTAAAGTCTTTTTGATATTATTTTTTGGAATTAACTATCATTTCCAGCTGCTTGGATGACACTCCTCGGCTGAAGAAGTGGACTGAACACATGTTGGAGGATCCCACTGTAAAAGCCACAATGTTCAGCACAGACACCTACAAGGTGTTCTACAAGTCCTACATGGAAGGAAATCCCAATTATGATTATGGTTTATAGAATAAAATCTTTGTTCTCTGGTAAAACACACCTGTCTGCTTTAACATATATTGTTTCAGAAGGTATGTTAATATCAGTCCATCCTTTATACTGTGATCCTGATTAATATGAAAAGAGAATTGCATGCCTGGTATATCAATCTTTTTGTCTCTTTGTCGATATCAAAATTTATAAATCTAAAAATCTTAGGTTAAGAGACTTTTTTTTTCTTCTTTTTTTTCAGAGTGAATTATATGCATTATATGCAATTGTCGGTACAATTAAAATTAAAAAAGGAAACAAAACTTTCTGGTGTTCAGTCAATAGATTAAATATTCTGTACATCATAAACATTGTTTTAATTTTGACTAATCCATTTTTAGACCAGCTTCATTCTTTGATTGTCTGTAAGGAGATTTTCCAGTATAAATGCTGTCATTGTTATACTGGAATATACATATAGTATGCCAACTTCAGGCACTGTGCCCCTGCTCAAGGTTTAACGGTTTTCATTCTCTCATTTCGGCGGTCACACCTCTCTAGAGTTTAACTTTCAGTGTTTGCATAAATGGCCCTAATATTCCTTATTAGGTGTTCACCACTTTTCTAGTGAGTTACCATCATACACTAATTTCTCAGGATTATATGTGATCCATTATCTCACCAGAAGCAGGTGCCACTGAGGTTTTACAGGTAGCCTCTGACTTCCATAGTGTGAACCCCCCCCCCACCCCCCCCCAAAAAAACTTGTCAGTCAGTGGCTTCCATCAACTGTTTGGTTACTAAAATTCATTAAAATATTTTTTTCTGTGTTCAGAAGAAAGAAACTAAACTTCTGAGTTTTTTTCTTTTCTTTTTTTTTTTTTGTTCTGCAGTTGTCATTGTTGATTATAACATGCAGTAAACGGGTTAGGTGATCTCTCAATTCTTCCCTTGTTTGCTGAAGTGCTCCACCCTGTCCAGAACAATAAAGCTAAAAACTAACAATGGATCTATCAGTTGCCTCTTAAATATTAATTGCATTGCTAAGCATGACTTTGCAGAAGCTTTGAGATGTCTGTGTCATAGCCTATGTCCAAGTGACCCTTGTGTTAGGGTAAATAATAAAAAAAAAATTCTATACTGACAAGCTGACTCATTCACCGCGAACTGCAAAAGAAACCTCCGCATGACTTTGCAAGACACCCACACTAACAACAGACACATAAACAGTGAACATAATGTGGAAGCAAAGATTAGATGATTATCTTTTTATAAAATAAGATGTTGTACTTGTGATACAAATAGAAGATAAATAGTCATTCAACAATCCAGAAATCATTGTCATCTCAACTCTTACGTCTGCAAGAAGCTATATTGTGAATATAGCCTTGTCTGTTTTTAGACAAGGATTAATACATTTTTAATAAAATGAAGTGAAATGGAAACTGGGGAAATTTTCCTAGTTCAGTTGCCTATATTGAAATTTTATCTATTAACTAAAAAATGCGAAATATATATGTGTGTGTGTGTTTATTTGTTGTAGGCTCCACTACACTAAGGAATTATTATAATGAATTATTATGACGTTTGCAGGTAAACTGTTCCCAACTGATTTTGTTGCAGTTTATCACGTATCATACTATTCAAATACAAAATGATTTAATGACATTTATATTCTAAATGTATTTAATGTTTTCATTTCACAAACAGTAAAAACTTTCATTCACTTTTCAAATAATATTTTATGTTTGTGCTTTTGGAGGCTATGTTGTATAACTGTGAAATAAATATTAAAAGTATTAAGAAAACATGATATTCTAAAATTATTTTATTAAACCGATTCTTCAGTTGTATCCTTCCGCTCGAAGATACAATCCCTGGCAGAAAAACCGATCAGTTGTAAGAACACATCATTAATATGTGTTCCGCATATAGCTGTCTGGTATGTTCATAGTTGATTGTACAGGAAACAGAACGCGGCATAATCAGAGAAATGAACAGTAAATCAACACATTCGGATATAATAGCAGACTTGTTAGCAGTTTATCATTTATAGTCGTTAGTTGTAAAAAATAATATGGTATATCTACTCTTACATCGATGAGAAGTAACGTTATCTTTAAGAATATTTTGTATTTAAGTAGCTTGGTAGAAGAGCTTTATTTTGAAAGTAACATTGGTGTAAGTTAATATTAAGTAGACTGTAAGAGGAGGAGTCATTATCTTCAGCCACACCTATTCTTCCATAAAAACTCAATTTTCAAGTTAACGTTTACTTCAGTCAGTTCAGCCGGTTATACAGGTAAGCAAACGTTCAATGTATTTTTGTTTGCTTTTAGTAAAATATGTTAAGCATCTATGATAATCTACGCAAAAGTATTTCCCCTTTTTTTCTTCCTTCCGTTATGTAACACATAGCTACAGTTTTTGAAACTTATGCATAAAACGCTTACGCGAATGTTTTTTTATTTTATTTTTATTGTTTGTAGGCTCACCATCGATTGATTCATCTTCTTTAAGTGAACCCTCTGATAATGGCTCCATCTCCAAAATGCCAAGGAAAAGGTAAAACAAGGAAATTAGACTCGCTCACAGTTTCATTGTTTGATCTATTACTTGAAAATGGAAAGGCGTTCGTAAAAACAACCAAACAAGCAGATATGAATTCACGTTCGTCTACATAGATTCAGCTAGTTTCACTATCCACAAGTTTCATTACCTACCCGGTTGCAGAAAAATCTCCCAGATGTTATCAGCCCATGTTGCGTAATCCTTGTTAAATATATATATATATATATATATATATATATATATATATATATATATATATATATATATATATATATATATATATATATATATATTTATTTATAATATGTTTTATTTAAAACATATTATAAATTCTTAAAATCTGATTAATAAACAGTTAAGAACCTTATTTTACTGATGAAATTCCATCCATATTATGTAACTAACTTTTCCATATTCTTGTAAATATTGACATTATTGTGCTCCATGTGTTTCATTGGTGTAACAGCATGTCCTGCTCCTGGACCAGTGCCGGATGGTCTTATTCGCCTCTACAGCATGAGATTTTGTCCATTTGCTCAGAGAACAAGACTGGTGCTCACTGCCAAGGGAGTTAAGTGAGTACTAATGTTGCCCTACCGTGCAATATTGGGTTACATGGAGGTTTGAGGTGTGCCTAATGTGTACATCTGATATTTAGATCGTCAATTAGATTTGAGTTTCTTAATTAACATTTTTTGTTGTGGTTGCGAGGAAAATCTCTCTCTTCAATATCTATAAACTACCTAGCAGGCCTATTGATTTTATATTCCTTTTAAATAGACATGAAATTATCAACATCAATTTGAAGGATAAGCCTGATTGGTTTCTTGAGAAGAATCCTTCAGGGACGGTGCCAGTATTGGAAACCTCAAGTGGTCAGGTGATCTACGAGTCACCAATCACCTGCGAGTACCTGGATGAGGCCTACCCTGAGAAGAAACTGCTCCCATCTGACCCGTTTGAGCGGGCCCAACAGAGAATGCTGCTGGAGATTTATTCAAAGGTAGGCAGTTTGTCAATTTGGAACATGTACATTATGTATCTTCATTGTTTTTTGATTGAAGTGAATTTATGCACTGATTTTTGGAAATTCGTCTTCATTTTAGGTGATTCCATACTTCTACAAGATCTCTATGGGCAAGAAGAGAGGAGAGGACGTCTCAGTGGCTGAAGTAGAATTTACAGATAAAGTCTCCCAACTAAACGAGGTGGGCTAAAATTCCTACGAATTCTGAAAAATTCTACAATTTCTGTTAATAAATTATTTTTATATACCTTTTTTCAGTATCTGGCGAAAAAGAAGACCAAATACTTTGGTGGCGCTTCAATCACAATGATAGACTACTTGATCTGGCCATGGTTTGAGAGGGCAGAGATGATGGGTGTAAAGCAGTACGTTTTTATTTTATTTTTATTAGAAACATGCATATTACATTATGCAATATATAACGAATGTATGATAAAAACACATATTTTACCCAACAGCAAGAGGAATAGTGTGCTGAGTCATAGAGGTGAAGTTAATCTGATATGAAAACTTGAATGAAAGTTGAAATGAAAAGCACTTTAGTTCAGTGAACTTTATGCACAAAACAAGTAAACTTCTTGTGAATTCATCTTTTGTAAGTATTTCTCCAGTGTGTAACTTGCTTGTAAACTTAATAGTTCTGTGTCTCTATTTGTGTTTCAGTTGTTTGGCCAACACTCCTGAGTTAAGGAAGTGGATTGAATGCATGTTCGAGGATCCAGTGGTCAAAGCCACCATGTTTAAAACAGAGGATCACAAAGTGTTCTTCAACACCTACATGGACGGAAAGCCTAATTATGATCATGGTTTATAGAGTAAAACAGGATATCTGTTCATCTGTGTGGAATTTTTTTTTAACATAACTTTTCTTACTCTGTATTTTTATACTACAATTATAGCCAATTGTGCTTTTAAGCCTCAGATTAGATCCCAGAAGGCCATGTAAAAATGGCTACTTTGGGTATATTACCATGTCTGTCATTCATACAAGAATATAAATAAACCAAACGTACAAAGTATAAACATTATATTTTTTTGCAAATCTTATTTCCTTGTGTTTATTCCTTTAATCACGTATCTTTCCGGTAGGTCATTGGTTTGATTTCCAGGCAAATCAAGAACTGATAAAACATAAATGTGTACCTTGAATGCAGTGTAACTTGCTTCAGATTAAAGCTTTTGTCAAAAGCATAAATGTAATTATGAATCTCTCTATATTTAACCAGTTTCCTCTTTGGTCACAAGTGAAATGCTACTGAGCCACGCACAACATGTCGTGGAGCTGCAAAACAACATTGCTTACTGAGAGAACTGCATACTGCATAAAAGTTTGTTTATTGCATCAAAAAAATAAAATCCAATATAAAGACTACAAAGATTCAAACAAGTGCATTATAGAGAATAGACAAAAAAGCCTTTTTCAACCCTGTGAAACAGCTTCTGCTTGGGCCTGTACATGACACTGTGCAGCATTTCTTTAGATGTGCTTGCTGCTCACACTTTGTTTAGGCATTTCAACAATCCCCTTATGTTGGCAGACAAGATCAAAACTGATAACACTCCTAAATATTCAGATAATGTTACATAATTTAAACTCTTAACCTGATATTACATCATTTGCAATAACTCAAATGGTCCAAAGATCACTGAATCAGCTGCCAGAATGATGATGAATAGCAAGTGGATGTTTCTTCAACCATGTGCACTTTCGGCCCTGTGGACTTTAGGAAAATAAACTTTCTTAAAATCCTATTATTTTATAGCAGCAATGTCATTTCAGTCACATCTCAAATTATGTATTGTGCTTAGTAACATTCTGTGGTTGAAATTTCATTTTAAACTTTTATTTATTTTTTGCTTTGTCTTGCTAAGCACAATTTAAAAGCAAGCATTTAAGATAATTTAAATAAATACTTGATTTCAATTTTTTTTCATAATTAAACAACATTACAGCTAGAAATTATGCATGATAAAAAATATTTATCTTGATTTTCTTCACACATTACATATTTCAACTCCAGCAAAAAAACGGTAACTTTAACAATAAACTTGATTCTGGTATATTATTATTATTAGATGCAAAGCTTGTTTATTGTTGTGAAAATAACACTAAAACTAAGGAGAAGTTATTAATAGTAAATTATTAAATTAATTCACTCTTCGTTATGATAATTAAAAAAATGTAATGATCATATTTTTATGATGGTCTCAGTCTGGGACAAGAGTAAAACAAAAAAATATATATATAAATGGCATTTGGAAAGCAACAAAAATAAATGCTAAAACAGACAAAAGTTTACAAGATTGCTTTAACATGACCTTCATACCACGACTTAGGTGCCCTTGAGCAAGGCATTAAACCCCCAAATGTTCCCCGGGTGCCACAGCATAAATGGCTGCCCACTGCTACGGGTGTGTGTTCATGGTGTGTGTGTGTGTTCACTGCTGTGTGTGTGCACTTTGGATGGGTTAAAAGCAGAGCACGAATTCTGAGTATGGGTCACCATACTTGGCTGTATGTCACGTCACTTTCACTTTTTTTGTCACTTTCACTTTCATACAGTATAACAAAATGTAAAAGGTAAAATATTGCCCCGGGACAAAAAAAATTATAAAAAAAATGGTTATAGTTAAAGAAACACCCAAATATCATCACAGCGTCAGAAACAGTCAGTGCTTAATATGTTGTTTACATTTGAGCTGCATAACGTCATTATGTAATTAGGCTGTAAAAATCCCCTGCACTCAAAGCCAAAGTCTATGTCTGGTCTGTTGAGCTAAATTCATGCCTCACGCAACCATTAGAAACGTGAGGGCTATATTCTTGAACAAGAACAGAGGTATTTATAACCATCTCTTGAAAATGCTCCTCCATTTTGGCATATACGTGCCTCTGTAATACAAGAGGCCTAAACAGGTTTATCGGTTCTGCCGTACGGATTATTTTGGGAACCAGAAGTTCGACTGGGATGCGAGGGTTCCCGACAACAACATGATAGAGTCTCTTTTCCTCCAGGCTTTGCTGCAGGAAGCTGAGCAGATCTCTTAACCTGTCATTGAGATTCTGCGGCTGCCACATCGCAGGACGTTTACTCAGCAGCAGATGCAAAAGCGCCGTCTTTATATGATAATTAGAAAAGGCGCTTTTCCCAGTCAAAGCTGTCTGCTTTTTGTGCAAGAAAGAAACTATCTGAAGACAGTGAACATGACACGAATTTGTAGGAAGTCGTTTCACCAGATGTTTAAGCAGGTTCTTTTCATAAACAGTTAGTGAGAGTTGCCAGTGAATGTCTGAGGAGTTACTAGTGTCAGATGGGAAATGAGAGATGAGGTAAGCATCCGTGTCCTCAAACTGAACGGCAGGGGTAATGTTAAGAATGACAGTCTTTCCAGACCTAAATCTGATTTTCAGAGCTCCGGGGAAGTCTAGGTTTTGAAATGCTAGCTCAAAATCGTACTTATGAGAGATCAGGCCCCATGCTTTGCTCACTGAGATCTGGAACCATCTCATGATCTGATCTTTTGACAAATACGAGGTGTTCTTCTCACAGTGGCGGTCCACCAGTGTGTGATCCTCAAGCTTTTCACCCTCATTTCTACTGTGAAGCAGACACAGCATATCATCACCGAGATTGGTTGAGCCACAAAGACAGCCTGTGCCATTTTCACCTGGTTTTAGTAGTTTAATCCTTCCACATCCTTGCAAGTCCAGGGGGATTTCAGCGGAGGGGTCGCACCAGAGCTGAAACTCAAACCTGAATGACCGTGGAGGAGCAAAAGGCACAATGAGGTCACATGTAGGAGGTTTAGACACCCTCCAGGACTCAAACATGCTGCCTATGCCAACGAAGTCCTCGACTTCCAGGTCAGACTCTCGATCGCAAACACTTCTTAAAGCCTCGAGCAGATCATCCGCAAAGCCCTCGATGAACTCTCGCACTCTCCCGCTCTCGTGGATGAAAGGATGGAAGCGGGTCTTGCAGAAGTTACTTAGGACACCTTTATCTAGGACTACATTCTTGGCACTGAGATATTCAGCACTGGAATCTCCATCTTCATCTTCTGTAGAGTCTGGGATTTCGGTAGGGATTATATCCTGCCTGCAGACCTCAATTGTGAAGAAAATGACTAGGCAGAGAGTGCTCCAAAAGTACCAGCTGTAACCTTCCTGATCATCAACCAGAGCAGTTTCTGTTTGCGAGATCTCCTGTTCCAGGCGCTGATGTTCGGCCTCCAGCTTCTCCTGGTGCTCCTTCATCCGGGACAGGAGCTCGTCATCTTGCTCAGGGAGGGTGGTGTTTTCATTAGGGAAGAGCAGTGGGTGGTTGAGGATAGCGGCTACTACCACCATGCAAACCCGTGCAATAGCACCTTGCATCCTTCACTGTGCGTCTAAGAAAACACAAATTTCTCGATTAATGTGAGCTTCTTAAAAAGGAAATGCATCTTCTAACTTTCGTGAAAACATGTCATTCTTCAGGGTGGTTATTTTTGAACTGCAATACAAAGGACTCTGCTGCACTGGGGAAGGAAGTCAGATAACCTCTGTTAAATATCTACTGAAAACAAGAATTAAAAAAATTATATCGGGGGAAAATATCTGTTAATCTGTTAATTTGAGGTTTGGATAATAAATAAAAAAAACTGGGGTTTCACCTCTTCTCTTTTTTAAGTATTTTGTAATTTTGCCTTGACTGAAGCTTTGGAAGGAACCTCATATACATTGAAGAGGACGTGACGTAACAGGTTTATTTATAGTGTGGCACTTGGAGTCCGAGTGATTCTTGGAATGAGGCAGATAAAATTCCTTATTTATACAATCTACAAGCTACTTGCACATTCCATGATACGGGTACACTTTGGTGTCCTGTGATATTTTTTTAAGTATTAGAGGCACAACTTTTTTCAATCTTTGAAGTGATATGCACTTTATAGTAGAAAATAATATATATATATATATATATATATATATATATATATATAGTAGTAAGATATGCCATTCATAGTACAAGTCGTGTGACTTATTTTAACTCTTCATGCACCATGATGAGAAGGCAAGCAAATATTCTCATTCAGTCTTATTTTCTGTTTACATACTTCGTCAAGCTTAACTATACTAGGTTATTATAAGAAAAACATTTCAAAACAAAAATTAATATTTAATAAGTTTGAAAGTTTTTTTTTTTTGAGGGGGGGGGGGGGGCGTTTAAATTATTTATATGGAACTGCATCATATGCCAAGTTAAAAAAAAAAAAAAGGTTTTAAATAGAGTGCATGATGACGGGTAGTTGACTAATAATGGTTGAGCTCCAGTAAAGACGATAATTGAGAAATTTGTGTGGCGCTGCAAATATTCCCACAGTCTACAAATACAAGGGCGGAGTAGGCTATACACAGCTACAACAATTTAGTCATTAAACAGAGAGAAATATATCCTACAAATAGTTAGACAATATTACAGAGGAAACATTTGTTCACGCGTGTCTGTAAGAAAATAGTAAGTTTATCAGCAGCAGCAGCAGCGCGAGAGAGAGAGAGGGCGGTGACGTAATAAACCAAAGGCAGAGCATCTAACAACTTCTACTTTTTTTAATCGACACAATTGCGCATTTTCTTAACAACGTCTTCGGATGCGTTTAACTCTTGTGGTTTACAAAACTTTTGTATATTTTTTTACATTTTAATCACAGCTGTGACGGTGTCTCGAATAATCTATGAAAAAACAGATGGCCAATACTCGCGCTGAGTCTTTGTTGTAGACCAAGAACAGAACAGCAACTTACACTGTAATCCACGAGTTAAAGTCCAGCGTTGTTCATTGTTTCAGACCGATACGGAACCGACACAAGAGAAAACGCTGCAGTAGGCTACCGTCTGTTTCCTCGTCTGCTCTCACATCCAGGAAGTGACCAATGGGGCCGTTAATCGCTCCTTTATATAAAGCACGTGGGTCAGCCGCGCTCTTGAGACAACGTCATATGGGGGTGGTGAAAACATTATTTATTATTTATTTTTATTTTTTTGCGCACAAGTTATCCGTACATTGAAAATTATGATGTGCATATACTGTGGATGCAATTACAAAAATAAATGTGCATAGCCCTGTTGAAGCATCAAAAGCATGTTATGATCTAGAGTAATATCTACAAACGGCGGTAATCAAATTAAGGTTTTCCACCAGGCATTTACTGTGTTTACTATTCTTCTTCTATCAGCTATTTTGAAGAATGTGCAGCTGCGGAGTGACTCCTAGGCGGACGACAAATACCCACACGAGGTCGCTACCTCACCAAAGTTTAATAACTTATTGTACACAATACACCTACAATACTATTTTGATATGAGAGTTTATCAAGTAACCCCAAATCAATCATCCGTTTATATTATCATTTTGAACATTATTTTTTAACGTTATTTTCCTGGGGGTCACGCTACGCGGTAATTATTGCGAAAAAACATACATCCTTTCTCCAAAGCCTATTCTTTAGGGTTACGGGAAGACCGCTTTGTGAAAAATATGAAAAACATCCGTCTACTCAAAGGAAAGAAAGCAAACACACCAAGAATCTGCTATGCGAGTTTTACCTAGTTTTAAAGTCAGGTATTCGTGCGCACATTTGGGTGTGGCCAAAGAAGCAGGTGCGCGTGCCCTACAGGTGAACCCATCACACTTCAGCACGCAGAACTCGCGAGACGCTTTAATACCTGTGAAAGATTCTTTTACAAGCGAGCCTTACAATAACTTAATTAAATTAACAATTACTCAAGTTAGTTTTTTTTCTCGTTTGTCCTTTTCGCAGACTTGAACAGCGCAGATTTGAACAGCGTACTTGGCGGTCGAATATCAGATAAGTAGCCTCTAATCTGCAGCCTCTTATAGCGATAACCCTGAACTAATAAATGGATCGTTTAAAGTTGGTTCTGCAATATTTCCAGTCAAATTCTGAGTCCATCTCCAATGGTATCTGTATAATATTGTCACTTATAAGCGTCAAGTTATATACAAGTTTTGATTTCAACTGCCCCTGTTTACCGCAATACAATAAGATGTACGCACTAGGGGTCATGTTCGTCCCTCCAATTATATTGTTCCTGTTGGGAGTGTTAGTTAATCGTCATACTGGGGTGTTGATGGAAGAGTGGGTCAGACCCCTGGGCAAGAGGACAAAAAATCCAGCAGTGGTAAAGTAAGTTAGAAGCCAAATAATATTCATAGGCTACTCATTTTACTATTAATATTAATTAGTACTTTCATGTACAATGTACTTACCTGTGATAAGTACTTGTAATAAGGTAACTAAATGGGTTGGGGTTAGGTTAAGGGGTAGGTTCAGGGTTAGTAGAGTTATTACCTAGTTATTGCAATTAAATTAATGAGTACAGTATGTACACGAGGAACAGGACTACAAAAACACTTATGTTATCCTTCCAGATTTTTGCTATCATCAGTGTTTCAACGGTCACTTCTGGCCCCCATGGTTTGGATTCTGATGACACTCTTGGATGGAAAATGTTTCATCTGCGCATTTAGTATGAATGTAGACCCGAAATATTTTACAGGAATACCAAACAGCACTGGCCTAGAATTGATCAAGATTATGGCTAAGGTGCCTTGTAAAGAGGATGTCATCTTCAAAAACAGCAGTTTTCGGAAAGCTGTCTCACGCTATGTGCGTTGTTACTCTCAGGTGAATGGGTTTTCTCACATTTTTTGGTGCATTTTTTCAATGCTTACATTGTCTTTAGTCAAAGAACCGTGATGTCAATGCCATTTTTGACTTGATAGCTGCTAAGTAAGATTGAGCTGTCCAAAGTTGACAGGAGCAGACCTTTAACAAATCTGTAGGTGGTTAAAATCCTTTCATACTTTGCATAACCAGACGATTCATCTATTCTTCTTGTACAATTTATCTTCTTCTCAAAGGCAATAGGCTGGTCGATCCTCCTCTTCTTCATTTTTTTGGGTGCTGTGGGACGTGTCCTAAAGCCTTGCTTCAATCACGCCACTTTTCTGCAGACACGCTACTGGAGCAATTACCTGGACATTGAGCAGAAGCTCTTCGATGAGACCTGTGTCCTTCATGCCAGAGATTTTGCCAGAAAATGTGTAGTGCAGTTTTTTGAGAATATGCGAGAAGACGTGACTGTGAGAATGCCCCTCTCAAGTGCACTCAGACTCAGCACAATCCATAATGAATATGAAGAGGAAGAAGAGGAGCATCTGCATGGTATAACCAGACAAGATCAGGTGGATCACTTGCTGCAAACCTGGTACGAGTGTAAACCAGAGCTGGACGTGACCAGGATGGCCTATAAACCCAAAGTTTGTATCACTTGGGAAGATATCAATGGAAAGGCAATGTTCTCTGAAGTGTAAAACTTGGGGGAAAAAAGATCTTACCTCTTAAACTAGAATTAATGTAAATAAGTGACATGTTCATTAAATATTTATAAAGATAATTAAAAATACTGGTCCTAGAAATGTAATAGTTTGACTACTAATTGACTAATATAAGTTGAATCAAAAGCAAATCTTAAAATGCTTGCATGCCGGAGCAATGGATATATAATAATGTAAAATTTCTTTCTTCATCAATTTTGCAATGAGCCGTCCAGACCCCAAAGGATTCTGCAATGATGCCTGGATGGAGGATTTTTAATTTGCATAGAATGTAGAACCCAAACATTTTTGAATTGCAATGTAACTATCAGAATATTGTCAATTCAGAAAGCCTTGTTTTAACCTTCCTCAAGGCTTGCATGCTGGCGAATTTGAATATGCTGGGATTTAGTTTGTGTATTTTTGCATTTCTCTCTCCACAGACATTACACAACAACCTCATGTATATGGTTTGGATGCAAATTACTACAGAACCCTGGCACCACCTGAAAAAATATGTTGTATATGTATTTGTCTCTATATATTGTGTATGTATATTTATTAATAATATTGACTAATAAAAATACATAGATCAGTGTGTTCTGTGTTGGTAGTCCATGTTTTTAAATGCACTTTTGCCTTCACCTTTTGAGTAAGGAATATTTTGGCTTGTGAGTTATGTAATATGCTAGACAGGAAACAGTTTAAGCATTGGACAATGCAAGGACAAAAATCACACCCAACTATTTAGTTGAGGATGTGTTAGAGCCTCTGAAGGAGGGGCCTGTCACTCATGTGCATCCATGCATTAAGGCGACCTGGTGAACATCTGTTCACTTTGGACTCAACTCTGCTCCAGCAGTCTTGCTCTCTATTCTCCTCTGCCAAAATAAGATTTATCATTTATTATTTATTACTCAACTGCACGAAATCTATCTACTATTTTGCTCTAAAGGTTGAACTAACTTTTTAAAAATGGATAAGTTTCGAATTATGGTCCAGTTTTTGCAAGCCAACCAAGAGTCGTTCATGAATGGCATCTGTGGGATCATGGCTCTGGCAAGTGCTCAGATGTATTCCTCCTTTGAGTTCACTTGTCCTTGTCTTCCAGACTACAATTATGCATATGGGATCGGCATTCTAATCGTTCCGCCAATATGGTTCTTTTTACTTGGATATGTACTTAACAACAACATATCAGTGTTAACCGAGGAATGGAAGAGACCGGTTGGAAAGCGCAGGAAGGATCCGGCGGTTTTACGCTACATGTTCAGCTCCATGACGCAGCGCGCTCTCATCGCTCCGGCTGTATGGGTAGCCGTGACTTTAATGGATGGCAAGAGCTTTTTGTGTGCTTTCAGCGCCACTACGGATTTATCTCAGTTCATCAACGAGACCTATCAAAGCTTATCCAAAAAGGAGCTTCTGAAATTACAAGCAAGGATTCCATGCCAAGACGTATTTGATGGGCATGAGGTTATTTCCATGGAAGCATCAACTAGGTACATTCGCTGTTTATCACAGGTAATGACATTATTTCACAATTCAGTGATGAAATGGGGGGTTCTAAATTATCTTACCTAGGCCTATCTGCCTACTATTAAGGCTGGATAAAGCAATAGTTGTCGTTTTGTAAAATTTGGCAAAAGTAATTAAAAATTTTTTTAGCACGCACCTGAATTGTTAATTATAGTGTCAAGTGTGAAGAGAAGCGGTGCTAAAGTTTTTATCAACAAACAAACAACCATAAAATGCTTTAGTGTTTACCTCATTAAATATTCATACAGTTATGGGAACTTCGACGCGCTGAGAGAAAATCAAAACGTCAAACGCGTGGAGAGACAAACATTTGAGAAGAAATAAGAATTTATTTTTGTGTTTGTGCGTTTCATAAGATTTAGAAACGAATTTTCACAGATACCCTACAAGGTTAACTATACTAAATTAATTAATTAATTATGAATTAAATTAATTATGAACCCAGGTAAACTATAGACCATGGATTTTAAATTGTTAGGCCTATATAGATGAGATATGATGGCTATGACATTCAGTTTGATAATATGTAAACTATAGGCCTATATTGTCTATATAAAACTAGGCTAGGGTATATACATCTAAAACAATGTATTGTTTTATTTTTAAATTAATCTGTTGCAATGTTTCTTTTAGGCCTGTGGATGGACCTTTTTAATGGTAATAACTATAGCAGCCTTCTTGATAAGGGCGATAAGACCTTGTTTTACACAAGCCGCATTTCTTAAAACCAAATATTGGTCGCACTACATTGATACAGAGCGCAAACTGTTCGACGAAACATGCAAAGAGCACGCTAAGAGCTTTGCTAAGGTCTGCATACAGCAATACTTCGAGAGTATCAGCGGTGAAATTGTTCCACAGTTCCAGCTACCTACAAAGAAAAAGAAAGGCGGCAAAGATGATGACAGGGAAAAAGAGAAGAGTGACGAGGAGAAGCTTCTTGGGGTCCGTAAAGAAGAAGACATGAATAAAGTCCTATGGAACTGGCATACATGTAAACCCGCACTATTTCTGAACAAACACGCTGAAGATATGAATATGAATGGACATGCACACTTGGATACACTCAGCTTCTCAGATGAGCGCTACACTCACACACCTGTGAAAAACACAGCTGTAGCATACTACTCCAAAGTCTGACTTCATGGTTTAATCTTAATCTCTGGTATAGCAGCTGTCAAGATCTAATTTCTATTCATTGCATGCCATTTCTTATTTGATATCCTCCAGAGACTCAGTAGTCATTCAGTCGAGTCACTGTTGTTTGTTGTTTGTTACTATAAATAAATGAGAACATAAATAATAGGATAAAATGGGCTTTTCTGTGATAACACAAAGCAACACGCAGGCATGACCTATATGACAGTAATAATATAATGATGATGATGATGATGTTAATAAGTAATGTCACTCTTTTTGAGGAGGAGTTTGTTAATGTAATTGGTCATAGGATATCAAAGACATATCAGCTGCTAATGTCGCTCCGGAGGTTATTTTTACAGTATTTAGCCTTGGCTACTAATAGCTAGTTGCTATGGCTGCTAAAGTGATCAAAGTAGTTCACCATATCATAAATTATGTTTCCCACAGTCACAGACAATGTTATTGTCCAACAGAAGCTGCTGCAGCTGTTTGCAACTGTATAGCTTGCTTAGTAGGCCAGACTTTTGTGTCCACCTGGCGGTCTTATACTCTTCAGTTTAAAGCAGCAGTATTTATTACTAACTCATAATTGATCATGTCTATGATTTTCGGCTATCTTAAAGCAGTGGACTTCAGGTTCCAGGGCCCTACAGGAAGCTTCAGCAAACTTACAAGAGGGCCTCAAGATGAAATAAAATATTTAAAATAAAACAAAAAGAATGTTAATAAGGTAAAAGAAACAAAAATCAATACATTTGTTTTTTATTTCACCCCTAAATTTGGGAAATTCTAAATGTAATTATTCAAATTTGTAACTAAGCCTAGTAACTTATTTTATATATGGACACTATCCCAAATTCTGTAAAATTCTGAGAGAAAGGTGTTTTTTTTTTTTTTTTTTTTTTTTTTTGCCTGTGTCTGATTTTTGTATTTTACTTTAGCCCGACCTGTTTTAGATAAATGTTTGTTAGTTGAACTGGGGCTGAAACCAGATTGTAAGTGCCGTTGGTGATTCACTGCTATATGTACAGACAGAGCAAGGGTATGATCTCACTTCTTGACCACAACAAATACAGCTACATACAGACAGGTTTTTGTTCTGTTTTTTCGATCTGCTTCAGCTTGTACATATTTTTCAAACTTTGTGGATGTTCAGCAAAGACCATTTTGTACTCCCTGGCGATGAAATGTAAGTCTTCATTACAGAAATATTTCAATTTTTTAATTGATATTTGGTTTTTGGTAATTAATTTAAGTGGCACATAGAGGCTTGAGGAAACTCCCCAATTAACTGTTTTTATATGAACTGAATGTAATTTAGAAATTGTATAATGAAGCTATTTTTGTCTTGCCCCTCTTTTTATGTATAACTGTGTCGGCCATAAAGGACTTACTTGCATATCTGTCTTAGTCAGGTTTGAAGGTTAATTTACAGAGACAATAATCATCATCAGCGAAAAGTAACGGAGAAAGACAAATACTTATTAAAATAAGATGTCTGCTTTCCTCTCAGAATACATCAAATTTATAGCACTTTACTTCAAGAGTAAGAATGTCATAGTCTTCAATGGCCTCATTGGTTTAGGAACAGTGGTTGGTCAGACAGCATACAACATCTTAGCTTTTAACTGTCCATGTTCACTAAAGAAGAATTACCTGTACGGCCTGGCTGCCATTGGTGTACCAGCTCTGGCTTTCTTTGTCATTGGGGTGATGCTGAATCAAAATACCTGGGACGTTGTGTCAGAGTGTCGGACCAGAAGATGCAGGAAATTAATCAGTGACTGCTGCTTTTGTTCTGTTGGGCTCCATTATCGGTAGAGCAGTTGTTGCTCCTGTCACCTGGACTGTAATTTCCCTCCTGAGAGGAGAGGCGTATGTCTGTGCTTTCAGTGAGTTCATGAACCCCTCATCTCTGGGCGACTTCTTTTTAACTACACCTGGTCCAGAGATCATGGCCCAGTTTCCATGTAAAGATGTACCCGCTCTATTTGTGAACTACTCAGGAGTGCTTGAACGCAAGTTACAGTATGAATCCCAGGTACTTGTCATTTTTCATAGTGTTGTTACAGTCCCTAATTGTATCAACACTTGTACAAACTTAATTTTTTCTGTTCTTCATCTAGCTTTTGGGCTGGTTGCTGGTGGGAATCATCTCCGTCTTTGTCTTTCTGCTCCTCTGTCTGAAAAACTGCTGCTCTCCGCTTGGCTATCAGCAGGAGGCGTACTGGACCCAGTACTGCTCCAGCGAACAAGCTCTTTTCCAGCGTACAGCTGAGGTACATGCTAAATACCATGCGGCGGGAAATGTCAAGAGTTTCTTTGGCTTTGTTGCCTTAGAAAATCATGAGAAGCAGCTTCTAGCAGACTGCAAGGGAATCAAGAGAATCATTACCAGACTGCAGTGGAACCGCATCACTGGGGTTTACATGTACAGAGAGATCGATGACACTCCCATCTTCAGCCGCTTAAACAAATGGGCCACGTACACAACTGAACATGACTGTTAAGGAATTGAAAAAAAATTGACATTTTATCCTTTGAGTCTGACAAATTAGTCTAATTAATGAATAATACTACACACCCAAAAATCAATATCTTTGGAATCAAGAAACACCCAAGAAATGTGTGCCACACTCAGGTCATAAAGGGGAAAAAATTCTGTTTAATATTCATATAGTAAATGTTATGTATTTTTAATATCAAAGCTAGAAGCACAAAGATAAATGATTATAATAATAATGTAAAAACTTAAATGCAAACAAAGAAACTACTATTATAATATTTCTGGACAATACTGTATTGAGTCTGTGTTGATGATGGCTGTTGGATCATTCAAACCTGCAGGATTTCAAAAATCACTGTGCCACAATCCACAAATTTGGCTTTTTTCTAAACAAAAGTTGAATGTCAAAACATAGTCTAAACATTGCTGAGATGACCAGTGTTGCTGTTAAAGGCAAGCCATTTTAAATTGTCAAATGGATATTTTGTCATTCATAATTTCAGTTTTGGCGAAGATGTGCTGGAGGAATTTTACAGAAATGTATCAGTTTTACAGTATAGTGTACAATTTGATTTGCTATACTGGAAAATGAGACCCATAATATTATGGAAATTGAATTATTTTATTTATTTATTTTGTAAATAGGCTTTAAACCTGGAAATGTGTGGAAATATGAAAGTTTATAAACAGGGCCTTAACAGAGGCCAGAGATATGCTAGCAGAGAAAACACTGGACAAGCACAGGGAGATCACTGTCTGAAAAAAATTTTTTGCAAAGAAAATCCTAAATATCAAATTGGGGGTGAATTGAATGTATCTTTGAGAAGAACTGACCTTCTTCAGAAAGGCTTTGATTGCATTTTCTTCTCATCTTACATCCATATGATGCACATTATTGTAGTGTTCACAAGCACAGCACTGCTTTGTTAACAATGGTAAACAATTAGCTTTGTTTACAACAGGTAAATGCTATATCACTGCTTTTCCATAAGTACAATATTTTTTTTACTTTCTCAAAGCTAAAGACCATTCTGTTTGCTTTAAATGTTGAAATTTCACAATCAAATTTCTATTAAAATATTATAACTGCTCATGAATTTTTGTTTGGCTTGTGATTAAAATTCAGTAGTTGCCTCTAACATAGATACGTAGGCTTTATGCATATCTGTGGTCTTGAATTTTATTTGTATATTTTTCAACCTTTAATCACAGCCTACCAAAATCCTTGCAATTTGGGTGGCACCAAATCACTCAACTCAAATCAAGCTCAGCTGCATTTGCTCTAGATATTACGTATAGTGCCTTGAAGGTCTGTCTGAAACCAGTATTATTATAAAGTAGACAGTCATGCTAAAAGTTCTTGTGTAGTGACTAGCTTGAGATTGTATTACAATTCCGATAGCAGCAGTAGGTTTACTCAAAACAGAAATGTGACCCTGGACCACAAGACCAGGCATTAGGATCAGCATTTTTAAATTGAGTTTTATATATATTATTTGAAAGCTGAATAAATAAGCTTTCCATTGATGTATGGTTTATTAGGTCGATATTTGTCTGAGATATTTGAAAATCTGGAATCTGAGGGTGAAAAATTTAGTAAGGAGTTATTTCATTATAGTTTGCTGTATAGTGCATGCTGTGAAAGCTATTTTCATAGATGGACCATGTAATTTATAAACCTATTGGTTAGCCAAATTAACAAAGTTCAGCTGTCAATTTGAGACCCATTTAGTGTAGACTGGTTATTTCTTGAGCCTGTGTTTTAGTTGTGTTTCTTCTACAGAGGCTCATCTGACTTGTAAAGTTGTAGCTAAAGCACAACCAAAACATGTTCTTCTGCAAGGCCCATGCAGTCTTATTTACTAACCGCCAGCTTCAAATTAAGTGTTACAAATGCTATTTTATTGAATAGTATGCAGAAAATGATCATACTTCCTGAAATATATCACTGAATAATTGTGCAATAATATAGTATAAAAAATATTTTATATATATATATATATATATATATATATATATATATATATATATATATATATATATATATATATACACACATACATATATATATATATATATATAAATATATATATATATATATATATATATATATATATATATATAAATATATATATATATAATAAAAAATATATTGTTTTTTGACATTACCCGCTAGATTTCTGTTTGTAACGATATTAATGGCTCATTCAATTTCAAAACAGACACTTAGTGTGCCATTAAAATTGTAGTTTAAATGATTTTTGGTCATTTTTAATATTAATGTTATGCTTTTGTTATTGTGAAATCATTTTTTTTCCTGAAAATTAAAATAATCGAACAAATACATAATTAAATAAATTTGATTCAATGAGAAAAGGTAACTACTGTACATAACATTTTGAGAGAAAATCTAATTATATACATTAGGAAATAGTAGATGAACTTTATTTTTCATTAAGTTCAAGCCCACATCACTAGGAACTTGGTCCTTTGTTCATTTCATTTTATCGTGGATTTGTTTACAAAGGCACAATTTGACGCAGGGTGTAAAATTCCACCCATCCTGAATTTTTTCCTCCATCATATCCCTTTAGGGACTCAGAAATATTTTGACCCACAGCTGCAGTAAGTTATATTTTATATTATTTTAAAATCTAGAGGACCAGAAAACAGCTGCGGTCTAGTTCATTTTTGATTAGCCATTTTGTGTTTAAAAAATGTTTGTTGCTAGTATACTACCAGTAATAATAACTTGTTTTCATCTTTGTTCCTTTTTTGTTGTTATTGTTGTTGTTTTGTTCCAACATGCAATGTAATTTTAGGTGGAGCTAATTAACAAGACTAAATGTGGGGAGGTGATTTGATTCATGAAGTTGCCCAGCTTGTTTTAGTTAAGAGCACATACTTTCCACTGGGGCTGGAACCATGAAGTTCCTGCTGATGATTCACTGCTGCATGCACACAACCGACAGAGCGCAGGAAAGACCTGACTACTTCAACACAACATGAGCTACCTAAAGTAAACTCATTTCTTTTAAGGACTTCTGTTGCTGTCTGCATTTGTTTGTACTTATTTGTCAACTTTATGGCTGTTCAGGGAGACCATTTGTACCTCATTGCAATGGAATGTAAGTCTCTCCGTTTCTAAATGGTTTTTAGTTTCTAATTTGGGCTCAGTGTCGTGCTGAGACTAGCCCAAAGGGTCTTTGTTCACAGAGCTTTTCTGCATGAAATCGGGCTTTGAATTGAATCTCATGAATCTTCTGATTTGAACACATGCATATTTTTTATGTATCTACGTTTCTCTAGTTTTTAGATTCTGTTTCTGCTTTTCTGAATGATGGTGTCAGATAACAAAGGAGGACTCTTCACTCTCCTGTCTTTGTCAGTGTTTTAGGTCTACTTTACGGAAACTCTCTGAAAGACTTTGTTAAATCTGCAGTAATTCACACTGAGAAAATCAGGACAAGATGGCTTCACTCATCTCAGAAAACTTCAAATTTATTGCGCTCTTCTTCAAGAGTAAAGATGTCATGATCTTCAACGGCCTGATAGGTTTAGGGACAGTAGCCAGTCAGACAGCATACAATATTTTAGCATTTAACTGTCCATGTTCACCAAAGAAGAATTACCTGTACGGCCTGGCTGCCATTGGTGTACCAGCTCTGGCTTTCTTCATCATTGGGTTGATGCTAAATCGAAATACTTGGGACGTTGTGTCAGAGTGCCGCACCAGAAAATGCCGGAAATTATCACTGTCTGCTGCTTTTGCTCTGTTGGGCTCCATTTTGGGGAGAGCAGTTGTTGCCCCCATCACTTGGTCAGTTATTTCCCTCCTGAGAGGAGAGGCGTATGTCTGTGCTTTAAGTGAGTTTGTAGACCCCTCTACTTTGGATCATTTCCCTCCTACTACAAAGACTCCAGAGATCATGGCTCGGTTTCCATGTAATGATGTACCTGCTCCATTTATGAACTACACAAGAGTGATCGAACGCCAGCTAAAGTATGAATCCCAGGTATTTATCACTGCAATATAGTCTTGTTATAGTCCTCAATTACATATACACTTCTAATTTTAATTGGGTATTTACTTAAATGTATGAAATGTATAACTTCCTCTTTTTTCTGTTCTTCATCTAGCTTTTGGGCTGGTTGCTGGTGGGAATCATCTCCCTCTGTGTCTTTCTGCTCCTCTGTCTGAAACACTGCTGCTCTACACTTGGCTATCAGCAGGAGGCGTACTGGACCCAGTATCGTTCCAATGAACAAGATCTATTCCAGCGTACAGCTGAAGTTCATTCTAAATACCATGCTGCTGAGTGCGTCAAGAACTTCTTTGGCTTTGTGGCCTTGGAAGATCAGGAGAAGCAGCTTCTAGAAGCCTGCAAGGAAGCCAAGAGCGTCATTCCCAGAGCTGAGTGGAACCGTATAACTGGGGTTTACATGTACAGAGAGATCGATGACACTCCGGTGTACAGCCGCTTAAACAAATGGGACTTGTTAACAAAAGAGAACACCTGTTAGGTGAATGAAAAACATTTTGTGCGTTCTCTTCTATCAATGTTTTTCATTTATTGTTTTTGTTGTTTCTTCATGGAAAACATGCTTGAGTATTATGTTGATATTTGTCATTTAAGGCTGTAATTCAGTGTTCAGTTTTTTTGCAACTTTTTTTTAAGGAAAATATTATCTGTTTCTAGTTTAGTAGAGAGGATCTGGCAGTTTAAATTGTCATATTTTGATAACGCACAACTATTTAGCATCTGTTTTAAGGGACATGATGTACTCTCAGGTTAAGATGATTTCTTGTTACACTTTTCTCAGCAATAAAGTGCATCTGACAAACATATTTGCTATAACAAAACAAAGCAAAAAACTGTTCAAATGATGTTATTAACTACTACTGACATGTAATTTATTTCATTTAAGAGAGTTAGCAGATGCTCTTATGCAGAATGACCTACAAAAGTGCATTAGCATCATTACATATGAAACCATTGTGATGAACAGATGGCAAGCATGCATTTGTAATGCTATCTGCAATTAAAGAAACGCTTCCTATGCAAATACAAACAAAGTGTTCCCTAGTAAAAAAACAATTTATTTCATGCTACAAATACATTTACATATTTATTTAATTAATAAAAATACCCTGCAATACCATTGTGGCATACTAAACTGGTATAGTCAGTGTGCTAACTTGGAACAGTTAATTTTGTACTTAATGCATTTTAATTGTGCAGTAGTGCTGAAGTCCAACTAAAGAAGACACTGAACTATCAAAGTCAAGTCAAGTTTAATGCAACAGAGTTATGCCAAAGTGCTGTACAACAAAACACAATACATAAAAAGCATGCATTATAATTATAAAAAATTGTAATTAATCAAAAATAACAAAAAATAATCAAAAATAATACAAAAACATTAAAATATAATCAGAGCAAACTGACATCAAAGCCTTAAACTGACATCAATCAAATGCCAGAGAAAACAAATAAGATTTGAGAACAGACTTTAAACTGGCTAGGAGCAAGTCTCACTTTTACAGGCCAACTATTCCAAAGTTTAGGAACTGTACTGTATTTTGGTTGTGTAAAAATGTGGAACTATTGCAAGTATACTTCAGGTACACTTTAAATATCTAGCATTTAAAGGTCATTATGATATTATTCAAAGATAATACAGTCCTCATCAGTATTTACACTGAAACACATTTTAGGCGGAATATTAAGAAATGTGCATTGTGCAAAAGTATTACTCCAAATAAAGTTAAATTACATTTTTATATCAGTACATCTTGAGGGATATGTAAGAAAATATGTTAATAGATTTGAACTATACTTAGTATGAAATAAATGTATTTTAAATATATTACTTTTTTACTAGAGGAAAAAACCTGCTCAGGCTAATACAAATACATCCTACACTCTTAAAAATAAAGGTTCTTTAGTGGCATCTATGGTTCTATGACGAACCATTAACTTTAATTGCACATTAGGTTCTTTGTAGTGAAAATAAAACTGTTATATTAAAATGTTAATCACACTAAGAAAAAAATGGTTCTATTAAGAACTGTTTACTGAAACTGTGGGAGGGTACAAGAACTTTGACTGCCTTGAAAGCTAGAAAGGTGTTTTGAACTTGATTTGTGCAGGGATAGAAAGCCATGGAGGGGGCGCAGCAGTGATGTGACATGGGACTACTGGGGAAGGTTGAATATCAGCCGGGCTGCAGAGGTCTGATTGCACTCACTGGGAGGTTGGCCAGGAGTCATTGCAGTAGCTGATACGACAGCAGATTGGGGCCTATACCACAGTCTGGCAAACGTTTTGCTAGGAGGATTCTGCACGATATGACTGTTGTTAGTATGGAGGATTCAGTAGACAGCTCATTGTCCATTGTGAGACCAAGGTTCTTGGCTTTCTGTGTGGGTGAGATGGTCGAGTTGTCTATTGAAACGACAAGGTCTTGGCAAGGGTGTTTCTTGGCTTGAAGGAACAACAGCTTGATTTTTGATAATTTCAGCTTCAAATGATGGGCATTCATCCAGGCAGAGATGATTGCCAAGCATGCAGTGATTTGTGGTTGTCAGAGGGAAGGAAAAGAGAGGATCAATAGAGCATTGTTCAAATAAAATTGCCAGTTTAACAGAAGCCATGAGCTGATCACATGCTAATTGATTTGGTGTTCAGGGAAAATACTTATCTTTGTTCAGTGGGGTTGTTGATGAGGTGTAGTAAATCATTTCATGATATTTGATCATGGGCCCAGTTAACTGAAGCTGAGAAAGATTTGTTGGTTCACAGTGGCTGGGTTTACATCCAGTCCATTATAAGCAAATTTACCAATTCAGTTCTGTAAAAGTGCATCAAAAAGCTCATGTGACTGCAAAATTTACTCAGAGAAGAGAAGAAAATACAAGATTTTATTTTCATTTAGAAATATTCCTGGCTGAATTTAGTTCAAATTAGTTAACCACAATGTGTAAACAATATGTTACCATGATTTTCTGAAAATTGTTTATTGATATTCTGTGTAACATAATATACATTTTTTCAACTTTGTTGGCCTGACAATTTTTTTTGCCATAAACAATGCCAGTCTAAACAAAAATAATACTCAAAACCAAAGAATTTCAAAAAAATAATTCAGTTAATTTGTATTTAAATTAATAACAATGTAAGTATTTTCATAAAACAACAAGCTTCGCATTTCTTTTAAATCATCTAAAAGTTTGCCCTATTTCACTTTAATTGTGAAAAAGGGTAAAAATTCCTATTTTTGTATTAAAGAGAACAAGGCCAAACATTTTTGTCAGGCAACATTATGCCACAAATGCTATCAAATGAGCATAACTTGACATCTTCAGGGAGATTTAGCAAAAGCACCTTTTACATAACACATTGATATTGTGCAACACGAATCACCAGTATCACCAGCTGCATATTTCCTGTCTGTACATGAGTTCAAAACACTCACTAAATCTCTTGAATAAACCTGTGTAATAAGCTATGTTTTGTTATTTATTCATTTTTGCAGCGACAAAATTACTGACGTCACTGCTTCTGCTTCTTTTCTATTTTTTTGCAATACAGTATAGGGTTGCTCTTAGAGGATCCTAAGATTCCATTCTATTCTATATTTTTCCTCTTGCGTCACACTCTCACTGTTTTCCTTCTGTAGTATCTTACTGTTTTGGTGAGTGCCAGTCAAGCAAAGTGAATCAGCCCTCATTCCCCTCCCAGCCTTGTCTTCCACAGACTCATCAGGGAGAGTCTGCTGGCCTGGCCACTGTCACCTCCTAATAGCCTTCAGCTGGAGAGAAGTAGGATGTAGAGAGAGAGCACCGGCTAGAAAGGGAGAGGGGGAGAGCGAGGAGGGGCGAGTGAAAGGAGAGCTGTGATCCAGACAGCGAATCACATGAGCAGAGATCTGTTTACAAACTGAGCAGGAGAGAAGTCATCGGCACCATTACGTGGAGGCAGGGCTGCCGGAAAAGGCAACAGGAAACGCACAGGAATCTCATCACTTTGTCTGGAAAATGCCTTTTATCCTTTGTGTCTTTGCAGCGCAGAAGCCAGACCAGATGGTGTGAGGAAGACCCAGCTTTGAATGGGCTGCATTCACAAGCTCTCGCTCTGACGGCTGTGTGCCACCGCTCTTCCTCTTCCTTTGTTACTGGGGAAAACGCTTGATTGTAACGTGAGGGTGATAATCTTGAACAGGAAGACTAGTGGAAAGTGGCTGACGACGAGAAGGGGTGAGCCTTGCGACAATGTTTTGAAGATAGACTATGAAATCTGTGACCCTTTGTAATGTGCATTGTCTCTCTCACTGTTTTGTTATCGTGACTGTACAGAGAGGTAAAAAAACAAATGAAAAAAGCCAGTGACAACAACTTCACGTCAAGCGGGGGTAAATGGTGATCCATGGTCGATGTCAAAGATTCTGTGCTGCCACTTGGTTTGGATCATGACGCTGGAAAAAAAAGAGCGCATGGTGTTCTTTTAACTTGCCTGTGGTTGAACAAAACATTGTAGATACCAAGAAGTAGGTGTTGATATTTGTTCCCGTGTTGACACAGGTTTCAACAATGACTGACTTGGCTTTGTAAATGTTTCAACACAAAGAAAACAAAATCTCCCATGCCTTCCTCCAAACGCCAGTGAGGAGCTGGTGGGTGATCGTAATGTGTTAACCAGAGGCGCTGAAGATTCATAGCCAGGTTTTTGTGGTGGGAGTTTTGGGAGTGTAAAACTTGTATTATTCCTCTGGTTTTGAGTGAGGGGATCAACCCACTCCTTTGGCCAGGTTTCAACACTGTCTCTTTGGACACAAGTTACTGGATTATTTGGTATAGCGGAGCAATCTAGCACCAATCCAGTGGCGTAACGGTGAGTATGAATCATAACCCCCTCCTCCTCTTCCCTTCATTTCTAATGGCTACATAATCTGGACAGCTCCATAACCATGTGTTATTCACAGAGCCCCTGACCCTCCCACTGGCTTCCTATCAATGTTTAACTAAAATCCTCCTTATATTACTTCCACCCCCTCCTTCACCTGAAAACCCAAGCCTTTTAACCTTTCTCCTGATGGCACACTCTCTTCCGAGACCTGAACTTGTGCGCAGCTTAGAGAGACAGACATGTGTCTGTATCTATTGTGTGAGACAAAATATTGTGTGGTTGTTTGGCAGCGTTCGACCCTGAGGTCACTTATTATTGTTTCCCCCCAAATGGTGCTTCCTGCCTGGATTGGTGAGGCCTTCACATTTCTTGCCTCCCCCTCAACCCCTCACAGAAAGACCAGATGGTGGCTTTATGGCAGAAAGGGTGCACCACTAATGTTTGTCTTTCTGCACAGACCATTGGCCAGGCTTCACTCTCGTTGCCAAACACTCTCTTGCTCTTTCTTTTAAAAATCTAAATCTGTATACAGTAAGAAAATTCATGATTTAACGGTTGAATAATAAGAAACGAAATATATTACTTGCATTTAAAAGGCTTAAAATTAAAAACACTAAATACTGTTTAAATCATTGTTAACATGTTTATTTAATACATTGTCACTCCATTAGGAACAAGTGGCCCTCAAGCACCATTTTTTCAGTTTTCAGTTGTAGCTGATTGATATTCTAAGCTAAATCTTAGTGTATTTTCATTAACTCCATTTACAAAAAAAGAGCACTGACATCTTTTTTACACTGAATGAATACAGTTTTAATTTATTAAAGCATACTGAAGAGAATATATAGCATAACAACAGCCTTCTTTTTATTATGTTGTCTGTGTGTGTGTGTGTGTGTGTGTGTGTGTGTGTGTGTGTGTGTGTGTGTGTGTGCTCTTGTTTTTGGACATATAAGGACACAACTCTGTATAATGACATGGGTATGACACAGGTATTACAAGGAGAGGGTGGCTTATGAGGACATAACCCATGTCCCCATTTTTCAAAACGCTTATAAATCATAAAGAATTAGTTTTTTTTGAGAAAGTAAAAATGCAGTTTCCTGTGAGGGTTAGGTTTAGGGGTAGAGTAAGTGTAGGGCCATAGAATATACAGTTTGTACAGTATAAAAACCATTACGCCTATGGGATGTCCCCACTTTTCACAAAAACAAACAGGTGTGTGTGTGTGTGTGTGTGTGTGTGTGTGTGGAGCGTTTCTTGTCTGCTTTCGTTTCAATCGGCAGGCACAGTGTAATGAAGTGTTGATGTCTATTCTTTATGCTAACAGTGTTTGGGTCTATGGCAGTCTGAAAATACTGAACATCATGCTACAGAAAACATTTATAGTTTGTCAGAGAACTGAGCAATATTTTTTCTAACAAATTATAGAGGCAACTAACTCATCTTGGATTGAAAGATGACCGTTTTACTCCCAGATACTAAAAGCCTTGTTACATCATGGTTTTGTGTTGCTATTTACTTGTATTGCCTAAGGTTAAACCATTGTTTTTCTAAATAATGTTCACGGCTCTGGAAATTCTCCAATTTGTGATGAAATAGCTTGAACCCGAAAGTCAACATGATAGACTTAACAACAACTTTTGGAGGACTTCCACAAGTCTTGATCAAGTAAATAAACAGCTAGCGAGATAGCTAGTTAAATAAAAACACAACATGGCAGGTTTTTTTCCATCACAACCAAGACAAAGATATAGTATGGTTACATAAATTTTCTTGGAAAACACTGCATGAAAATTCTGTTAAAATTCAGTTAATATGCACATCAACAGCCGTATTTTGCTGTGATTTAAAGATTACATTGCAATATATAATAAAAAAAAAAACTAAACTTTAAAGCATAAGCTATTGCACTTATCTGTTGAACACATCATCCAACACCACTGTTACATCTCTTGTTTTTCAGTTTTAAAAGATGTATTACAGTGAAAAGTTCATGCTGCTCAGCGAGGTCCAACAATGAGAGCAGTGTTACATGGAGTTGAGAAACACGAGGACAGTCCACAGGCTCACAGTATGCAATATGCATGCAGGGGACACTGAGAAGTGTACACATGAGAATCACAGTGATGTGTGTTGTCTTTCAAGGGTCTGACAAAAAGAAATATGCAACCCACTCAAATAACAGATTCATGATGTATGAGTAATAAATAACATATATGCTTTTATTCCATTTCAGTTCTGCATCCATTTTACTGATAAAAAAAAGGATGAGCAAAAAAAGAAATCCTAAGCAGTCTTGAGCTCTCCTGACTCTCACCATAAACACTAACAAACACTATTGACAAAAATCATGCTTTTGTTTGTTCTCTTGCAGCATGCCTATGTGACTCAGATTAACAGATTACAGAAAAGTTCTGCAAAATGACCACAGACATCAGCGGTCGTCTTCCTCTCAATGTCTATGTCATCATTCTTGGGATAGGCCTCTTCATCTTCATGTTGAGCATGATCTTCTGTTGCTACCTGTTCAGGTATCTCAAACTATATAGCAGTTACAATGAAAGTGCTATGGATATTTACACAAAATGAAGATAAACAGCTGTGTTAAGCATCACATAGCAACTGTATAAATGTAGCATTTTATTTCATAGACAATGGTCATTTATAGTTCTTTCCATAGGCATTATAAAGAAAGTAAGGAAAAATATCATAAAAGTCCATTTCAAATTATGAAAAAGGAAAAACAGTGAAATAAAAATGACATTTAAAACAAAGGGGGAAAAACGTAGTAAAGCTGAATGCATTAATACAATGCAAGTACAGTTAATCAAAATGGTGTAGTGAAAAAAGGTGGAAAACAGATTTTTAAATGTATGTAATGCTCCGTTTTTATATTTCACAGATTGAGGCGACAGAGCACACAAGAACAATATGGATATAATGAGGTAATTTATTATATTATACACACACACACACACCCCGTACACACACACACACACACACATATATATATACATATATACATATATATATATATATATATATATATATATATATATATATATATATATATATATACACACACATACATAGATACATACATGCACATGCATATACTCATTATGTATAATATTATTAATATAATATTTTCTTCTTACAGGTCATTCTAAAAGGTCCAGGGAAAAAACTGAGTCTTCTTGGAGTAAGAAACTGCTAAAACTATACTATGTATATAGTTCACTCAAACATAAAACTCTGACATTTCTATAATTTACTCAACCTCATGTCATTTCAAACCTGTATGACTTTCTTCTGTAGAACACAAAACTATTTAGGCTGAATATCCATGCTGATTCCCCTCCCTTATTTAATAAACGTAAAACAGGACCATCCATTAACTCTCACATTCCTTATAAAAAAAGCAGCTTGAAAATTCTGCAGCATATTTTATTTATTTATAGTAAGAGTTTAGATTTTTAGCTAACTATCTACATTATTGTATCAACAATGCTTGGAGCTATCACAATTGTTTAAATTAATAATTAAATGAATACATTAATTTATCAATTCTTTTTCTTTTACTCTGCAGCAGACCTGTGCAGTTTGCTTGGAAGAGTTTCGGAGCCGGGATGAACTGGGGGTTTGCCCTTGTTCTCATGCGTTTCACAAAAAGTAAGATCTTTTACCATCTTGTCTCATTTCTCATTATGTTTCTTTATTCTGTATACTTTTATAAAAATAAAAGATAAGGAAGCTGTAAACATCGATTGAAACAACACATTTCCATTAAAAACATTCAAGCATGTCGATTCCTGACACGCAGAATATTGTTAGAGGCACTAAAACAAGAACCACAAATTAAGCTGTCAAGGCACTGCAACTTAAATATGAGTATTTGCCTTGAATAACACCTGTCCGATTTTTCGGTATTCAAAAACATCCTGCAGTTTCAGCCTGTCATCTTGTGACGTGACCATAAAGCACTTGAGTCTATAGATAGCTGATGCATAACAAACCCATCTCTCCTCTTTTCACTTTGTCTCCTGCTTAGGTGTCTGGTGAAGTGGCTGGAAATTCGCAGTGTTTGCCCCATGTGCAACAAGCCCATCTGCAGGCTCCAGCCAGATCCTCAGCAGGGGGCCGAGGGGCCCCAGAACCCCCTGGAGGTGTGACAGAAGAGGGACGTCACTGCTCAGAGATAGGCAGGCTCTCACACACCTAAGAACAGCGTTAAAAAACACCACAATACTGGGACGGGCAGGTGGGCAGACTAGTCCCAAATACACAACAATCGCCCCTGCCCACCAATCACCAGATTTCTCCTGGATATGTAGATGGGGGGAGGGAGGGAAAGTGGGATTTTCCCAGTGCAACTGAATTGATGTGCCGTATTCTTGGCCATAATGTAGCTTGCAGCAAGATAAATTGATGCCTTGTGGACTCCAAACAGACAAATATTCAGACCAGGACAGATGCACAAAACATGAGGTCTGTAGAATGTCACTGTGGAATATGCGTGAAGTTAAAGAAGTCCTCCTCTAACAGAGACTGTCGTGTTTAGGAAGGCCAAGATACAGAATCCAAAGTGAGGAGCAGCTCAGTGACCTAAAGACCTGACCTTAGGCATCAGTAAGCTCATCGGATTTTACTCTTGCCAATATTTTGACATTTGACACTCATAAATGTGTTTGCTTAGAGTCAGGGAAGTGTTCTGAGTGCTAAAGGGAACTCATGGTCTTAATGAGAACCCATGCTTTAATTCAGAAGCCTCCGAGTCAGACTGGATGAAATTTGGCCTAATTTAAGTTAAGGTGGATGTTTTGTACTGTACATTGTTATCAATAAAATGTAAAGTTTCTGTGATGGAACCAGTTTTTGTGTTCATTCACTTTGTATAATAATTTAAATTTCCATAAATAGATTACTTATTTACTTTGATCACAATGGATTAGCAATATTGGCAATTTATCGTTAGCAAAAAATTGCAAATCACTCATTTGAAGATATTATCAAAATGTTTTAATTAGGTCTATGTATATAACGTATATGTATTTTGTTTACACACACACACACACACACACACACACACACACTATTGTTCAAAAGTGTTTTTTTTTTTTAAAGAAATCAATACTTATTAAATAGAACAAAAGTGTCTGTTAATGTAATTATGTTATAAAAGATTTCTGTTGTAAATCAATACTGTTCTTTTTTAAAAGTCCTATTTATCAAATAATACTTTCCAAAAAAATATTAACCAGCATGACATTGATTACAAAAACGCAAATAAGATTATGCAATTATGCAAATAAGCATCTTACAGTTATTTCTGAAGGATCATGTGACACTAAAGACCTGAGTAATGGCTGCTGAAAATTCAGCTTTGTCATCACAAGATGAAATTACTTTTTAAAAAAGTATATATGGTATAAAACTTTTATTATGGATTTATTAATATTTCACAGTATTACTGTTTTTACTCCATTTTTTATATTTTGGTGAGCCTATAAGAGACTTCTTTCAAAAAACATAAAAAAAAATATCTGTTCATATCTGACAATTGGTCGTATTCAAAGGGAACAGTACTACACTGAAGATACCTTTCTAGCCCTAGAAATTATTCTTGGTGTAACCTACCTCATCAGGTTGATTCAGCATTTTACTGAGTCCATTTCCCTTTAAATCTCATCCTTCCTAGAACATTCTCCATGACTCAATGGAAAGCATCTAATAGGAACTCATGACTTGTGTGATAACTTAATTATCTTGTTTGAATTGGTCTTAATTTCATATCTGTTGTGCTTATTCTTAGTCCAACAGTCTACAAAACACAGTGATGAAAGGCTTGTTATTCTAAAAGCTTCACTGATGAGCTTCCATAATCTTTCTGACCCATTGTGAACTTGCTAGCAGCCGAGGAACACAGGGAGATTTTCTCTGAGTGATGGACAAGCATGTTATTATTCTTGTTATGACCTATTAAAAGGAACAATATTTCTGAGCTGTACAAACTGACTTAATACATGGTGAATATCTAATACTTGAGGATATCGGAGACTTTTCCAGGATAAAATATTGCCTCTGACAGTGGCCTCAAAAAGTGATAATATACACAAGACTAACTTCACAGCTATTTCAAGAAACTAGCATTTTATATGCATACTTAGTGGATTTGCTTTATGGACTGTAGGCACACATTGGCATGCATTTATGCTATGATTTACTCTAGCTAGATCAGTTAGCTAACTGCATGTTGCCAGTGACACCACTGTGAAACACTTTCTGGTGCTCAAACTGAACACTGAACACTGGGAGTTCCTCTGAATGGCTGTGGAAATAGACCATTGTCCTCTGCATAAATACTTAAGAGGGGATTTTTATCTCATCAAGGAGGAAATTAAGGCATATACTTCACTAAGTGGTTAAATAAGATCTTGTTTGTGTAGTAAAATGAATTAAAGCAAATGAAAACAAATGACGTTTAGTAACAGATGATGTACTTGCGTGTTGTCTTGGGAGTATTACTCTTTTTGTTTTCATTTGCTTACGACGTTTTACAATTAAAAGCATCGAAAATGCATTCACAAACGCTGAAAAGAGTAATCTGAGCACCACCTGGAGTCAGAATCATGTCATGACAATATATTCATTCAGCGAAACTTAATCAAATTTCGTAAGCATTTATCAAAAATAAATAAATAATGACCTGTAGAAATACATGGCTTAAATGAAAAATCTGACAGAAAAATCAAGTATTTGTTTGTGTTTAGTTTTATTTATTTTCTTTTTTTTTTTACACGAAACCAATCTCCTGAAGAAAAAGAAATGAGAACCTAAAACATTTCTAAAAATAACTTTGTTACAATTGTTTTAAAAAATAAAGTTCACAATAATTTTAACCACAAAACGTTTAGCCGATATGTTTTAGTGACTTTGGTAGTCGACGGTGTTTTTATATGGACGATAGATGGCGATATTTATCAAAAAGTAATATAGCCTAAGCAGACTGCAGCATAACACGAATAAGAAGGACTATCGTTCAATATCCACACTTTAGGTAAAACATAATCACTAATCGAGTATTTCCACAGATTATGTATTAGATCTATATAAAGGGAATTTTTTAGATGTGTCTTATATGGGTTGAATTTAAGATGAGTGTCTTGAGCCAAGTGAGATGCTGTAATCTCAAACCTCTCTCAGCTGAATTAGTGCATCCCAATTTTTAACAGAGATATTTACTGGGTTGCATAAGTATTAAATCGGATGAAAATGTAAAAGAAGGAAGTAACTAATTCTGTAAGAATATGGGGGGCATGATGCTAGGAGTCACAGGGATTGCCAAATATTTTAATTCATACACCATTACAGGAAGAAGGAATGTGAGTATTTATTAATTAGTGCATTGCAGATTAATGATACAGCTGTATGTTCAATATCCTCCATATAGTCTTACTCTTCTCTGGAAATTGCTGTATTTTAAAACCATCAGTTTCCTTAAATAGATCTGTAAACTACTGTGTAGTGGAGCTTTGAAAACAATATCCAGTTATTTTGTATGTCACTGCTAGTGTACATAGCAAACTTCAAATATATTTAGGTTCCACTGTTTTCTTACGCTGCCCTTACGAAAGGAAAATATATTTACCAATATATTTCTTAAAATATATTGTGATATATTGTAATATAATATTTTCCCCTTTTATTTTCTAATATTTTATATATTTGAATACATTTAATAATATATTGATGATACATATATTATATAATATATTGCAAAATATACAAATGATTGCCGCTTTCAATATATTGGAAAAAATAAATATATATAAGATTATATGCCTAATATATTTCATGATATTTTCCAATATACTGCAATATATTTTTGTTTCATAAGGGTGGCATTGCTGTCATTTTTCTGTACTTCAAACTGAAACCTAAGATAAAGAAGGCACTTGCTGCAAAGTGATCGTGAAAATTATTTGTGAGTAGTCAAATACAATTACACACACATACATGCACACATATAATTACAAATGATATATACATGCACATTACACATACACGTTTGTGTAACCAAGCAGCTTGCTTGTATGATTTGTTATGATAATAATTATACATAATTAATTAAATGTGTCCATTTTGTTTAATGGCAAAAGTTATGTCTTTTTTTTTTTCATTTGTTTCTCTCCAGGTTCTCTGCTGTTGTTATTATTATGTAGTGCATATCTAAATATAAAAAAAGCGATATCTGAAGGTTAAACAAAGTAAAAGCAACAACAACTCTGTAACACTGATTTGATTAAACAGTGCTGCTAAAGCTACAGTTTTTTCTTTTCGCCTTTTTTGCATTTTTGCATTTATTTGAATTGCATCAAATAAATATACAATACTTATAGAAAAAAGAAAACAATGTGCACATGTAATGTAAATTATTTCCTATAACATTTATAGTATTATAGATTCTTTTGTCTAACTGACTAGCTACAATAAGACGTTGCTTCATTGACCAGTAAAGATTAAACATAGCTAGAAGGGGAAAAAAGGTTCAAATAGGCATGAAATTACAAGCACCTTGCTTGACCTAATTACAGTGACTAGCCTCATCTCACCAGATGCCCTGTTTTGATGGTGTTGGTGGGGTGGGGGTTAAATTCTCATTTTCTCTGGGGGTGAGTGTTTACACAATATGCCTCACTTTTCTGAATGACCTCATTGGTCAATATAATTTTTCTATAAATTTGATCAAAAAATATCTTTATATATCTGTGTTTGAAATCTGCAAACCTCAAACTGTCCTCCAGATAGAAGTGAAACTTAGCTTAGCATTGTCTTCTTCTCAGTGGTTGTTTGTTTGATAGGTTATTAAATGAACACGACACTTTATACTCATAGTTCAGAGGTCATATGAATAAATTTGATGAATTTGGGAAGAGCATACTGATAAAATTAATAATATTAGTTTTCAACATCAGTATTGATGCAGACTCATTCTCTGTTTTAGGCCTGTGGTTTGGCTGTTAAGTAGGAGTTTAATCATCGCAATAGATTTGAACTTTTCCTTGTGTTTGGAGGATTACACATTCGATTTTTTAGAACATTTTCTCCTCTGGAATCAGTGGTAACTGCTTCGAGCTTTAAGTGAAAATCAGATTTACTAAATCCTGGCTTAAGCTGTTAAACTGATAGACTTTCTCACTTTCCCCTCTTCAAGATTGAGTAAATCTTTAATCTGCTCAACACCGTCTCAAAGTTACAGGACTAGCTTGTAACATATGGCCTTTTTGCATAGGACAGCCTCTGTCTCCAGACAAGCCCATCATGTGAATGAGTGAAAAACAAGGCTGTTCTACATGTCTGGACCAAGCCCTTTAAACAAGACAAGCAGCAGCTGGCCAGCCATGCCAATCTGCAATCAATGAAATCAAACCAGTGGATTGGGTTTATATGCCCAACTGAACAGCAAAATTACTCGTCCAATGCAAAATGACCTGACAGCATGAGTTTATATGGCTTGAGCCATAGTCAGCTGTGACATGAATTATGTACAAGATCTTTTGTACACAAAAGTGTCACAAAAGTGATGTACTGATATATGTATTTAGAACACATATTTAGCATAGAATGCTACTTTATGCTTGTAGGAAAATACTTAAAGAGAAACACTGTATTTTTTATACAATAATATTTCTTAATGTATTTAGTTCATATAATATAAATGTTATAATGAATATTATATTGTACATTTCATTTCTATTTATACTGGATAAATTTTTTTTGTTGTTGTTAAATTAATACATGAAATATGTATTTAATATTAAGAAAAATCTTCCCACTGAACCATTAAATGTAGCAATGATGATGAGTTATTGCTCAACAGGCTTTTGGGTGAAACGGTGACTCTTCCCTGTTTTAGTTGATTCACATTGGACAGATTGAGATAGACAGCTTGTCAAAGACTTCTGTCTGTCTTAGTCCCATTGAGACTCTTCAATCAATTATTTATTGTCCTAGAAATGTTTTTCATATGGTGTTGTCATTAGTTTACTTCAGTAGTTTCAAATTCAAAATACTAAACTAAACATACAAATTGAGTTTTTAGTTTGTTTATATATAGTCATTTAAATATAATATAAGTTTCATTATATTAACTTATTCATATATTCATATAAACATTACATTATTATATTAAAATACTTATTATCATAACCCTTCATAAGACATGAAAATAAACACACATTTTGAGAGCTCAAATCTAATGGCAAAATCAAATTGATTCCATACAGGCAATTACTTGCAAACAATGCTCTAGTCTAAGAGATGCAAAGACAACATGTTAGCTTAAAGATGCATGCACTTTTAATTAGGTAATGTTCTTGTCATCCACCCCTGGTTGATGCAGTGGCCCTGGACAGATGGTAAGTTATCTATGTTTGTAACGCATGGTTTCAGTGATAGACCAGCCAAAGTTAATTGGAATGTCATTAAAGTTTGAGTTAATGGGGGTTGGGCTGGGGAGCTAGTTTGAGTGCTCTAGTCCTGCTGTTGGATTTGTGTGTTCAATTAATAATAATGGATGTTTGGATGAAGCAATAAGGGTGGGGCTCCACCTGCTGCCACCTGTTAATACTCTATATAAGCATCAGTCATCCTTATGGCAAAGCAGAAGCACTACTATCTGGATCTACTTCACTAAACGGACAACAAGAGGAACACTGCGTCTGAGGAAATTATCCACCTCAGAGGCTCCGTTTACAAGACCACCGCTGGCCTTTCAGGACCTTTGGCCCAGGAGTCATGAAGCCCCGCAGCCCGAGCTGTGCAGATTCAGAGTCGGAGTCAGACTCCAGAGACCCAGAGAAGTTTGAGAGTGCCATGCGGCGGAGGATGGCAGCCAACGCTCGAGAGAGGAAGAGGATGCAGGGCCTGAACACCGCATTCGACCGCCTCCGCAAAGTGGTTCCTCAGTGGGGTCAGGACAAGAAACTCTCCAAATATGAGACGCTGCAGATGGCCCTGAGCTACATTATGGCCCTCAACCGAATCCTGACTGATGCCAGCAGACAGGCAGCTCCTCAGAAAGACTGGCTGAATCTACAGTTTGACGACCTACAGCCAGAGACCTATTCTTGCTTTATGTGCTATAACTCCCCTGTGGAAAATGACTGTATGCACTCCTCCTTCTCCTATCACTACGAAAGCCTCTAAGCTCTCACTGACTGATAAGCAATGGTGCGTTCACTTGTATCTTTCTTAACATAGATACAGCAGTCAGTAAATGTGTTTGTATTACTGTGTAATATTTGATGTTTTTGGTTGTGGAAATCAAATGATTAGCTTTATTAGAGTCCGACTCGTTCTAGGAGTAGCGTTGCTTTAATTATTGCAAAAAATGACATGTTTTCTGTGCAATTGTAGAAAATATTTCACCAGACGTTTCATCACATTTGTAAATTCAGCTTTAAGTCACATGTTTGAATTTTGTTATTGCTTTGTATCAAATCTGTGTGTATAGTGTGTTCAATCAAAGCTGCAAAAGCATTCAAAAAATACACTGATCTTATTTTGACAAAATGGCATCCTAAAATTGTTGTTCCTTTTTTTTATTTTTTTATTTTTTTTTTTTATTTGGTACTTAAAAAAAGGGAAAGTATATAGCAGGATAACGACAATAATAATAACTACAATGTTTTGTACAATAGGTGAAGTGTTTTGAGCTGTATTTAATTCTGTGATTAAACATGCATTTGTTTATAATGCAATTAATCAGTACAAAAATAATTTAAGTTATTATTTTAAATAATTGTATAAAAAACAATCTGACTGTAAAATATACAAATTAAACGCCTTAGAGTAAATATAGGAAGAAAAGTCTTACTTTAACTTTACTGTACTTTTACTCTTCTAGTTTTAGAGTAACATTGTTTTTACAAATAGAGAGAGATAATCTTTAAGTAACACTTTAATTTATATCCTACACTGTAATCTACAATAGGAAAGAAAAACATCTGTAATCATATGCACACATTTCCCTAAATTTTGCAGCAGATTTGCTATAAAATCACAATTTATAAAAAAGCCCAAATCTCTCTGGTGTGCACATTAGACAGATAAACACATTTCTGATAAACAGAAGTGAAGGCCTCTGTGTCCCAAGATAAGGCAGCACCAAACAAATGACAGTGAAGGAAGCCTATAAATAATGTTTAATGGACTGAATGACGTCACGGTTGAATTGCTCTGTTTACAAGTCCATTTATAAGAGGAAATAAAATAAGGTTAAATTCATATTTAAATAATCAAATAATTTTATTTTGGTTTGCCTCATATCTTAAGTCAACAAAAAGTCCAGCATTCAGAGTTCAAGATCACCAGGGGAAAGAAGACAACGTAGGCTATATGTTCAGACAGATTGGTTCTTGACTAGGCAGTCCTCATTTGCGATCCAGTGACTGTGTATAACGTGTCTTTTCAGTGCTAATGAGGCGTGAACGGCTAGTGCTCGACCGAAAGCGTAGGCTATAGGCTACATGAAGCTAGAAACACCCATCTTAATCCGTTTAGCCTCAGCTGTCATTATGAGCGATCATCCTGTCATGATCACTATCAACTAATCTCAAAGAAACTTCCTTGCATTTTGTTACTAATATAGGCCGCTTAAGTTCAAGACACCGTTTATATTATTTTGAACCAAAATCCTTCATCGTGCAACCACAATTAATCTAAAAAATATTAACATTTGAATGAGAATGGTGCTGAACAGTCTACAGGTCTGATGTCTCATGTTTCCTGCGATTTATAAACTCCCACAGGGGGGTGCTAGGGGATCTTGGAAAATCTTAAAGTCTCAAAAATATACAAATAAACACTGCTGCAATTTTTATATCTCCCCTACTTACGTTTTTAAATAACAGTTTTTTGCCTTTATATGCAGATACTTTAAATTAATATTTTTAGTGATTCACAAATAAATTATAGGCTATTTTAATTCAAAATGAAACATTGATCTTAATCTATATAGGCCTATATATTTCTTATATTCCAATGCTGAGTAAACTATTTGTAGGCTACACATACAGAAATAACGGACACTGTTATAGGGTTGTCATTGTCAACTCTCGCATTTGGCGCGAGACGCACGCTTCTAGGCTCTGTCTCGCGCTCTCACGCTGTCATGTACATCTCACGCCAAATTGACAACCCTGTTAACTTGCGATATGAAACAGTCTCACCTTTCAAATTTTGTATGTTTTAATACGAAATGTAAACAATAAATACAGTTTTGGCGCACTCAGTGTGGCGCAAATCGTAAAATGTAGTGTTTCAGTTAAGGCCAGAGCCATTGAAACAGTTGTTAAAACATTGAAACATTGAACAGAGTTGAGACAAACTTTGATCTTCGCGGTCAAGTGGTTCATGGAGGTCTACAAACAAACCAGCAGTGACAATAGTTTTGAATGGATTTAAGTAGAATAGACTACAGCTTAATTATACAGGTATTTGCAGTATTTTTTGGTAAACATTACAGCATGCGTTGATTATGTCAGTGACATTTACGGTATCATTTTATACTGGAGAGTGACGAGCAACATTTATATGGTATGTATGTATTTAACGCTCAGGTATTGCTTACTTATAATGTGACCATACAGCTTAAGTCTGTCAGTTAAATAAATGTTCTGTATTTTAGTTCAATAATATTTATTTAATATATTAGGAGATATATTAAGGAGATTTTTAGGTATTAAATATAATTTGTGCAATATTTATGGTCCAATTAATGACTAAAAATAAACAATTAGTTTAGAAAGGGTTTTAAATTCCAATAGAAAGAGGCAAATTTGAGTCATTTTGTGGTCAGAAAAAAAAAAAAATCATTTGTAATGTCATGGTTAACCCATAGGTACCTGTATGGCTCTCTACTAAAGTATATCTAGAATATTCCTGGTCATACCCACATCCTAATTAATACAGTTTTTCATTCAAAGAAATATCTAGTCATGATTAGACACTAGACTTTTAAACGTGAAATAATTTAATTACCATTTCTGTGGATCTTTATTATGAAGGAATTGATCTCTGTTTTCAGCACATCTATAACAATGTGACGCAAATTCACATTATGTCTGTATTGTCAATAATGCTGTTCTAGAATCTCTAGCTTGTGTCTCAGTTTCCTAAATGGCAGGATTGTGTTTTTTAATGGATCCGTGAACAAAAGACGAGCCCCTCCTTTCGCTTTGCTCTGTTTTAGAAGATTCAACAGGAAAGGTATAAATACAGGCGGAGACTCTCCTCAGCCAAAAGCTGCACTTGAGCAATTCCTGTTGAAACCCACCTCTCCATTTACCACAATGCAACACCTCAATAACCGCGCAGAGAATCAGCAAGGCAGCCCAGTGGCGTGTGAGATGGAAAACTTTGGGAAAGGAGGCTGGGTGAATCAGGCTTACAGTGGCTCTCCTGCACCCATCAGATGCCCCATCAACACTGTCTACAACCCTCAGCCCATGTTCCACAGCTCTTTGGAGAACATGAACCAGCTGAATCTGCCTAACCCCTATCTGGCTGGGGATAAAGTGCGAACAAACCCCTCAAACGAGAAGAAGTCTGGATGCTGCTCTTTTCTCTTGAGAGCCGTCAAAGGTGAGGGAAGAAGAAGCATGCATTTTCATATTTCCATTATATGTTTTACTTCAGCTTTAAACATTTATTTTTTATGATTTATTTTATTATAGTACATAATACTTAATCTATATTATTTTTTAAGTTAATAACAAATAAATAAATATAAATATATTTTAAAAAGTGTTTGTTTGGTTTGGTAGGACTGTGGGGAACAGCTCTAAGAAAGGACACAAAGGCGAATCCTGAGCTCAATGTCAAAGCAAATCTCAAAGAACTGCTCATCTACATTGTTTTCCTAGTGGATTTGTGCCTGTGTAAGTATCATGTCGATTGTTTGATAAATTTATAGACATGTGTTCCCTGTTGCACAAACACTTTATGGATTATGGATAATGGATGAATATAGAACTGTTAATATTAAGATCAAATATAAAACATGTATAAATGTAAAATTGTTATAGTGTTATTAGCTTGCTCTTTTGTCTTTTTGATTGCAATGTATGTGATCCCATTTCTTTCCATTATATTGCGCTCCATTATGATCCAGAGATGTTTATCAGCCTAAGTGCTTGTTATAAAATGTCCCCTGCTCTCCTGTGTTAAAACACTGCATTGTTCAATGGAAAATTGGGCCTGAAAGGAACACAAGCGGGACCCTGCTGATAAGAGCTCAGGTCAGGCAATTGTGGCTTTGTCTGTGCTGGAGTCACATTGTTGAAGAGGCTTGTTTGTGTACTCAAACAAACAACCCTCTGCAGCTTTCATGACGCGAGCACCGCTAATGGATCAGACTTAAATGAATTGATGTCCTTTATCTGTGCGATGGTGAATGGTGTAGCACGTCTGTGCAAAGATCAATAAGTGATGTGATTGTTGACTGACTGTAATCCTGTTCTCATGCAGTGACCTATGGTATGACCAGCAGCGCCACCTACTATTACACGAAAGCTATGACTGATCTCTTTGTAAACTTACCGGGTGACAGTGGACTCAGCTTTGCCTCCATCAGCTCCATGAATGATGTCTGGACAGTGAGTTTTAACAGCTTGTCCTATTCAGATGTGAAAAAAATCAGGATTTTAAAGTATATTTATCTATATAAGTATTGAATCATTTGAATAATAAATTTTTCCAGTTTTTATTTATTTTTTGTATTTTTTTTATCTGGTCATATTTAAAGTGCAATTTATTCCAACACAAATTCCAAATTTTAGATTTTGCTAATGTTGTTAATGATATTATTATGTAATTAATAAATATTTATGTAATTCACTAATAATTCATATTTAATGTTTTAAATATACTTGTTTTAAGTAACAGATACATTTAATAATATATATATATATATTGTCTTTGCTGGACATATTGGATAATTTTTATGATTATTACCAAAAAAAGGTTTACTAAAAGGTTAACTTAAAAAAAAAAAAACACTTTTATTTCAGCTAGTTGCATTTCTGATTTTAATTTAGTTTGATTATGTACATATAAACTCCAAAAACTACTAAAGCTGGTTTCCAAAAATTACTACAAATGGTTTCAAAAAATTGATAAAAAAACTATTATCATATTTTTGTATCAATATTTTGTAACCATTTTTATTTTGTTGTGCGTTTTTGCCATTTTTATTAGTAGCTTAAAAAATATGGCAAAATAACTTATGTTTTGGGTGTTGCTAATATACTTTATATAGGCTAATAATATATTATATAAAAATATATTTACTATTTTATGTAAATCATGTATAATTTATGTGAGTATTTGAATGTTTTGTTATTTCTTTTGTTATTTGTATAATATTTGTGTAGTTTTAAGCATGTTTATTTAGTACTAATGCTTTTCTATTCATGGGACAGATCCAGTGCAGCATCACAGTCCTTCTGACTATCATTTTTAATCATCTTTTCAGTACATGGACAGCCCGTTACTTGACAGCCTGTACTGGACAAAGTGGTACAACGACGAGCCTCTTCCAAATGAAAATCAATCCTTCATTTACTACGAGAACCTGTTGTTAGGAGTCCCTCGCATTCGACAGATCAAAGTCAAAAACAACTCCTGCACCGTGCATCCAGACTTCAAGCGGGAGATTACAGACTGTTTTGATGTGTACAGCGAAAAGAAAGAAGATGACAGCAGGTTTGGACTGATCAACGGAACAGCGTGAGTGGCATTTATGATTAGCAACAGTCATATTTCTCTCTTCAGGGGTTAAAATGTGTTTATTTATTAAATGAATCTAATTATTCTTCAGCTGGCAGTACCATACAGAAAAGGAGCTCAAAGGGTCGAGTCACTGGGGTTTACTGACCACATACACCGGAGCAGGATATTATCAAGACCTGGCGAAGACCAAAGAAGAGAGCGCCGCTATCCTGATGGACCTCAGAAACAACCTGTGGCTCAGCCGTGGAACTCGGGTTCTTTTCATTGATTTCACTACGTACAATGCCAACATCAATCTCTTCTGCGTTTTAAGGTACTTGTCCTCAATCAACATGTTTTGCTCTTGTTCTGCATGTCCAAATTTATATATTTTATCTGGTTCACAAGGTTGGTCAGTAATTATATTTCTACATCTGTTATTTAACGTAAACTGTCCCTTCCGATGTACAATGCAGACCAAAAATACTTTATTCCTGATTACCTGATTAATTTAATTAGTTATTACATTTATTATAACTGAAATAAACCAATATTTATTAAAATAACATAAAATAGTAATCTGATGTAATGCATTATTTTATTGCCTTACATTTAAAAACAGATTAACGATTGTTTTCTTCTTCGTTCAGATTAGTGGTTGAATTTCCAGCTACCGGTGGAGTGATTCCATCCTACCAGATCCGTACGGTAAAGCTGATTCGTTACGTCACCACGTGGGACTTCTTCATCATCGGCTGCGAGATCTTTTTCTGCGTCTTCATACTCTATTACATTGTGGAGGAGATTCTGGAATTCCGAATCAATAGACTGTCCCATTTCAAGAACATCTGGAACATACTAGATCTAGTGGTCATACTGGTAAGAGGAGATCAGATCATATCAGTATCAAATATTCGGGCCATAATAATCAACAAATCATCATATGTATACGTGTGTTTTTTTAACAGCTTGCTGTGGTAGCAATAATCTTCAGTGTGTTTCGGACCATCAAAGTGGACGAGTTACTTGGAGACCTTCTAGAACACCCGGACATCTATGCTGATTTCGAGTTTCTGGCATTCTGGCAAACTCAATACAATAACATGAATGCAGTCAATTTGTTTTTTGCTTGGATTAAGGTACTTATACATACAGTATGTAAGGTGAAGTTTCAAATATAGAATGAAAGCGACCCATTTTGATATGTTGATGGCTTCAATATTCACAGATCTTCAAGTACATAAGTTTCAATAAGACGATGACCCAGCTTACATCCACTCTGGCTCGCTGTGCATTAGACATCTTCGGATTCGCCATTATGTTCTTCATTGTGTTCTTTGCATATGCTCAGCTGGGTTACCTGCTCTTTGGAATGGAAGTTCCAACATTCAGCACATTTAACAAGTGCATGTAAGCATGAAACATATATATATATATATATATATATATATATATATATATATATATATATATATATATAATGATTTGTTTTATTGGGACATTCAGAATCTTTTATTTCTCCTCTCTGCAGTTTCACACAATTTCGAATCATCCTTGGAGATTTCGATTATAATGCCATTGACCAGGCAAACAGAGTTCTTGGACCAATTTACTTTTTCTCCTATGTGTTCTTTGTCTTCTTTGTGTTACTGGTAAGTTCTTTATGCGCATGTGATGAAGTAATTGTTTGTGTCTGTTTATCAATTAACCTGATAAGTTGAATTGAATTGAACAGAACATGTTTCTGGCCATCATCAATGACACATACTCTGAGGTGAAGTCAGAACTCGCTTCTCAGAAAGATGAGTTCCAGATTACAGATCTCATCAAACAGGTGAGTCATCCCAGTGCATGCATCCACAAACCTGCTGAACTTGTGTTTGGAAAGCTGTGTAACAGCTGCAAAAACAACACTGTTGTGATCTGGCTGTTTAAATGCATGTGGAAAATGATGCTTTAATTTCAGAGTTACGAGAAAACCATCATGAAACTGAATCTTAAAAAGGAAAAGATCGCCGATGTTCAGAAAGCCCTGGATTCAGGTTCAAGTGAGCTGCAGTTTAAAGATTTCAGGGATGCTTTGAAAGAGTAAGTCCCAGGTGAAACACTAACACATTCACTTATGGTAGCAACAAAGGTGCGGAAGAGCTCATGTATTCTGGTTGTTTGTCCCACATTTCAGAATGGGTCATGCTGACCATGAGATCTCAGCCGCTTTCTCCAGATTTGACCAAGATGGGAACCAGACTTTGGACAAGCAGGAGCAGGAGAGAATGAAACAAGATCTGGAGGAAAAAAGGGTGTGTTTGGTTTTTATTTCACTTGGGCTGATTTGGCAAGTTCATGTTCCTTCAATGTGATATTAATCTAATATGGAGTCATTATTTATGATAATAATTTTTTTTATTAGGATGCACTCAGTGAAGAGCTTCGTAATCTTGAAAACAGTGTTGAATCAGCGGAGGACCACAGTGAGAAGACAGTTCCTCCGGTCGTCTTTCAGAGGTTTGTGTTCAGAATCATTGGGTTTCTCAGCGATTTCTTTTTATATAACATTTTTTTTAATGAATGTGTATTTTATCTCAGTTTTTAGTTTCAGTTTTCAGTAAAAAAACTCTGTTCATGTTTATTTTGCACGACTTTAGATGTACAAACATTACAGGCTATAAGTGCATTTTTGCCTTTTCATTCTAGGCTGGTTCACAAAGTTGATCAGCTTGAAAATGCCGTGATCACTATATTGTCCAAACTGGATGTTATCATGGAGAAAGTGAGACTTCAAACATTCAACACAGACATGGATAGGCAGACTACTAGAGATGTGAGTTTTTAGATCTATAGAAGTTATGACATCATACTTTAAAGGATTCAAGATATAGAAAATATTAACTGACAAATAACTAAATGTTTTAGGGTGTTAAATACATGAATCATGCTTATATTGTAGAAAATATTTAAAGTCATGCTGCTGTATTGTGACAGGAATCAAGACCGGCTTCAGGAGGGAATATTCAGGTAAACCTGGATAGAGCCGTGGCTCAGGGACCAGCATCCTGGTCATTAGCTGGTCCGATGGGGAATATGAGGAATCGTTTGTACCCAGATGTCGGGTGGCCAGTCGTCACTGAGAACAGTAGCTCTGCACGTCACTGATTCATCAAAACCTGAGTTTCAAACCGACTAATAATTGGCTTCATTTAAGCCTGGTCTGTGGATAAACAGACTCAGAATGTGACCGTAGAATGGAAGGTATTACTGTGTAGAATAGATGTAGTACTCTATGTTACCAGCGGCACAGAAATGTATCTGTTCTCCATACTGACTTGTTTAATGTGCAGTTACTGTGGCATTTATATGAGTTAAATAAGAGGTAATATGATTGACATTACGACTATCTTCCACTTTAAAGCTTGATTAATGTTAAGCACAGTGTAATTGTGTTGTGGTTAGTAAAATACATTCCCTCGAGTTGCTGGAAGTTTCAACTATATCAGGCTAATGATAACTTTTTCGGATCTTCTTCCTATTGAAGAATTAATTTTCATGACTATTACTTCTTATGAAACAAATTTTCCTGTAATCTCATGGCTAACAAATTATTTTCAATCATATAGTATGGAATCTTCGCTGAGTGCTAAATTTAGCGAGAATGGAGTCACTGTGTTACATTTGCCATGTTATGAAAAGTAATCAGTGCAATGTGTATTAGTCTTTAGAAAATTAATATAAACTTTTAAAGATGATTTCCTTAATCTCTTATATAAACCACACTATTTTATAGTGTGAAGCGTATCAGTGTATACACAGACTAGTATAGTTTATACATTAATCTTGGAACAATATTGCTTGTATATTTTAAAATATATTTATATTAACCTTTCTTCTTTCCTAACTGACATTTATTATATATTATCAATAAATAATTGAAATGGCAAAACAAATGGTTTAATTCAGTTTAGAAAAAATAAAAAGAAAACAGTGTTTCTTGTCCAATGGTTCATTTATTGAGACTCATTTAGACTAAAAAGAAAACTCAAAACGCTAAATTGTATTCAAACTTGTCTGCCTTTTACATTCAATGCTTTGAGCAACCTCAATATTATGGTTTGAAACATGCAATTCCTTAACATCCCCAGAAAGAAAAGAAATCCAACCCTTTTTTCTGGCTACTCAAAAATGGCACGCATATTTGTTGAAACAGCAAAGGGACAAATTTACAGTAGGCTCTAAGATAAATCATACAGCTCTCAACAAGGGTCTCAAAGTGTTCAACTGAAAAATGTGACTGAGCAAAAATTAAGGCTTGCTTGTAAATGTCAGTCACACATGTAATGTTTGTCTTACATACGCTGCGTTAGCTTTCCGTCAGGTAGAGTGCATGCTTTGAAACCCTCATTCCAGGCCAAGATATCAAAAGATATTTACAGGTATGGCCATTACGACTCTTTCTCCATATTGAATGGGAGAGAATTTGCTGTTTGTAAAGTGGAGTAAAAAGATACATTATACACACAGTATCAAAGAGCTCTAGAATTGGAGGAGAACGGGGAGCTAATGTGGATTAAATATACACCACTGCACATAGAAATTCATTTACACTTCAACATTTACAAGACACAGGTCCAATGAACCCCCAAAAAGTGCCTTTACTTACATTTGTTTGCCAAGTCAGAATGCAGAATGAGAGGTTTTTGTACAAAATTTAAAGTCCATACTGTAATGAACAAGCAAATGCATGATCAGCTATTTAGGAAGAAAAACAAACAAAAAGGAAATATTTAGTTCAAAAAAACATTTACACCATGGACTTTCTGCAATGTACCTGTGAAGTTCCTGAAGCTGGGATTTAAGGGAAAATCAGCAGTTTTCCTCAAGATATGCAGTAAAAAAGGGTGGGGACAAGAGATACAATACATCTTCTGCAATTCCACTAAAACAGGAACAAATCTTGTGAAATAATTCAGATTTCCATTGAAGGCGCTCATCTCAATTGCCTCTTTAATCTAAATTTGAATCTTTACAATAAAGCAATTCCTGCTACAGATCCAAAGCTTGTAGGGAAACAGATGATGTGCACCTATTAGTCTTTAGCAACCCTCCCTATGAGAGCAGGATCTAAAGAAGTGAGAACCGTGTGTTATGAAGAACCAAGGTCAGATCACTGTGTCTGGTATCCAGCCATGCCAAAGTTAGCCTGGTTCATCACTGGGCCAGGCTGAGCCTGAGAGGGTTGCGTCCCAAAACCTCCCACCCAGGCCGGGGACTGTGATTGTCTGGAACAACAAAAAGTGGGTGTAAACATACCCATAAGTTCTGCATAGGTACAACATGATACATTACACACAAAGAAATACATGAAAACTCACTCTACACCAAATCCTTGCTGATTCCATGTTTGCCCGTACATTCCATAAGACGGCACTTGCCAGCCGTTTGTCATATACTGACCGTATTGTTGAGGATTACCGTACATTTGATTCCATTGACCCCACTGACCGTACTCCACCTGTGAACGCAGCACCAAGAACTTGAGCTTAACTTGTGTCTATGTGAAAAAAACACTTGCGCCTGATTTAAACAATGTCTGCATGGAAAGGATTTAATAACACATAAAAATTAGATTATGGTAATTATAAAGCAAATTCACAAGAATTACCGGCTGGACATTTTTGGCCATGTCAGGTGACTCTTTGCCCCAGTAGCACTTCACAACATGACCTTCGATGGTGGTACCATTCACTGAGACGATGGCATGAGCAGCACTTTCATGAGAGGAGAACCTGAGAGAAAATGATGCTGGTGTATGAAGAAATGTGAAGAACACAGCAATCCTATTGTTTACAAAAAAATAAGAAGGACTGTCTTTGTCACTATGTGGCTAATTAAATCTTGATGCTCCCTTTAAAAAGAACAAATACAATTTTATACAAAATTTTATACAATCTATGATTGTACAGAACAATGACGTGACACGATCAAATAGCAACCAGCGCAGAGTGAAAGGCGCACACTCTATATAATGCAACAAACATGTAAACACAGCAGTGTGGAAACATGTAAAACGGTCAGAGAAAGACGCAAAAATCATTACAAGCACCGACAGCGAGGGACTGTTTAGAAGGATACTGCAGCACATCTTTGACGAAAAGAGGAAGGGGTGAATGTTGTTACTGGTTACTGTATGATGACTGAAATTATGAAATGGCCTTAAACAATTAGTAAATAAACTGCAGAACGTTATGTTTTCATGCTTGAATTGCATGTATTCTGACAGCGCTGCACAAACTCGTGGAGGATCTGTTTGTTAATCAGTTTTCAAATTCCAAAGCACCAGGAGATCTGCGCTGAACCAGTGTTACTCATCAGTTGCTCAGTCACATTTTTAGGATTTTTTTATAAGGCATGTGACAATGCAATATGTACAACAAATTCATAATGAGACTTAATCTATATTAATAACTATAAAGACTATAATTTAGCTGTTGTCAACAAAAAAAAGCTTCCTGAGTTGAGAAAAAGCAAGAACTCCATGAACATTCAAAAACGTTAGTATTGTAATTTTACTGTTGTTCTGTAAAATAAAATAAAAATTCCAATAATAATGATAATAAAAATTACAACGGCTCTATATATTATTATTAACATTTATGCATTTGGCAGACGCTTTTATCCAAAGTGACTTACAGTGCATTCAGGCTATACATTTGTATTTGATCAGTATGTGTGTTCCCTGGGAATTGAACCTACAACCTTTTGCGCTGCTGACGCAATGCTCTACCACTGAGCCACATTATATAATTGTATTATTATTATGTATAAATGGTATAATAAGTCATCAGCCACTCTGCTCTCAAGATCTCAGTCTTTACTAGAAAGTTAGAAACCATTAATATCTTCCACAATATTTTACATGACACACAGACTGTGGACAGACTGTCTACATATAAGAAAACTAAAAACAGGAATAGCTGAATGATACCTGATAAAAGAATAACCCTTCTCTGGAAAAACTCTGATCTCCATGATCTGCCCAAAAGGAGAAAACGTCTGTCGCATAAGGTGTTCTGTTTGAAGAGAACAGTATGAGTCGCATGACAAGTCACTAAGAGTGAGCATGCACACTCATACTAAGAATGGGAAAGTAAAAGGGCAAGTGCAGATGTACCTGTGAGACCTGACTGAATGCCACCGCAGTACACGGTGCAGTTCTGAGGACTCGACTGGTTCACCACCTCATCAAATCTCAGCTGCTTGGCGCTGTCTGAAATTTTTCCCAATTCAGTCATGTTCATTCAGCTCAACTCTAAAGGGTGGTAAACAAATAAAATAAAATCTGGCTTACTGTCTTGCACACTCTTGGGGGCAGGAGGTTTCCGAGTCGCCCAGTTAGTCCGGATTTGCCGTCCACCAAGCCACTGACCCCCCATGTGTACTATGGCATTCTCAGCATCCTAGAAAAGAGAAAAAGAAAGATTTAACAAACAAACAAATGTAAACAAAGCAAAACAGAAATATAATCTTTCTGCGACACTTCTAGTCTTTCATTAGTTCCTATGTATAATTAGGAATTAACATGACATAATGACATTAACATAAATGTCCTAGTTTGCTTTTAATTACTAATACTAAACTGAGTAAAATCTTACACAGAAAACAACTCTAACAGTCTGACTCAGTAGGCTGACTATCTGTTATACTACAGCTATAATATGAAATGTAGTAAACAGAAATAGAATAACCTTCACTCTGTGTTCCTGTACTGGAGCCTTACCAGTTTGTTATAGAAGGACACAAATCCATACCCCTTTGATTTCCCTGTTGTCATATCCTTCACCACTCGTGCATCCCTGCAAGAAAAACGTAACGACAGGAAAGTCAGTCCGCTGACGGCTTGCTAGAGGATCTCAAAAAGAAAGGAACCACACACACTGTATTGTACTGAGAGACACTGTTATAATATCCTAAGTTACTCTAAAAAAATCTTTACACTGACAACTTCTGCATAACATTCTCTTGATTACTGGTACTTAAAAAATTAAATCAAAATAAAAACAAAGACAAAGTCATGCAACCTACACTACTGCATGTATATTTAAAAGCTCCTGCAAAGATTTCAACTTTTCATGTGACACATCATAATGATCCAATCTTCATCTTTATCACTAGTTCTTAATCTTTCACATCATCAATGTCATTACCATGCATTCCTGACTTCAACAGCTGTTTCTAATTCAATTCTACTCAAGAGTACATAGAAATATCAAAAGAGAAAAAGGAATTAAACGGCATACATGGCCTGTTAACAGATTTCTTTATTTTTCCTGGTCAATTCTTTACCACCAATATGGAGTTTGGGAAGCTGCAAATTTCGAGAAATTCACATTTTCAGAATTTTAGGAGAATCAAACTATCAACACAACTAGGTAAACCATCATAAAACAAAATGTACAAGCAAATATTCTTGAATTATCTGAGGTTTGTTAAAAGTCTACACTACGTCAGCGTTAATAGGAAAATACTGCAGTAAACAAATATGAAAAGCAAAGAGTAAATAGAAAAAAAACTACATCTGAGTTCCCAGAGTGCACAGTTCCTTGCTGTTAGCCTTCAAGCTCCTGTCCAATCCTATGAGCATTTCTGTAAAATAACCAGAGCTCTATTAACTGACACCAAGAGCTAAAGGAGACTGTGAAAATGTTGCAGAGTAGCAGTGTATCATGTCTTTTGTGTTGAGAACTAAAAATGTTACTTTTTAGGTAAATCAAAACTACTTACCAATTTCGGAAAAGCAGTGACGAATAGTGATGAATTTTTTTTTAAAGAGCGATCCAGAGACACAATATTGACTATACTGCCTTGTGCTTGCTGATAATACCCATTATGGGACTATTAAATTCATCAATGCAATTAAATTTAAAACAAAATTATGGTCTCTTAAACACTGGCATCCTATTCTCAAATGCACTGACAAACCTGTAGACATCTAAGAGTTTTATATGAAGGTATCATTAATGACAGAAATGTGACAAAATGAGCTAATCCCAGCACTAATATGGCAAATGTAAAGTAAATGTGTATCTTTGAATCAATTTCTTAGCAAAATGTGTAAATGTGTGTTAAGAACTACCAACAAAAAACATATTTTTAAATAAATCAAAACCTTTGAAACCAATTTTTAAATGGTTTTAGGAAAACAGAGGTTAAAAAATGATATATCGAGATCATCTGGCTCAAAGTAACCACATGCCACCCCTTGACATTATTCCGACAAAATACATCCCACTAAAGGGTGTGACTTCAGGGAACTTACGAGATTTTCCCAAAGGGTGCAAATGCAGCTCTGATGTCATCGGTTGTGATCTCAGGGCTCAAATCTCCCACAAAAACATGAAAGTGATCTAAAGAAGAACGACATTTAACAAGTTACTACATTTAAGAAAATCTAACCTGAAAAAACAACCACTATATAAATAATACAGAAGAACTTACTGGTTGTGTCTTTCTTCTGACTGCTAGGAGTGGTCGCCCAATTTACCTTGACTTCCTGTTAATAAAATACACTACTTGAAGGCATTATCTTTGGAAATATGATATTCTGGGTGCAGTAGTGATTCACAATAAACATCAAACCACATCCATCTTGTTATACTTGTCTGATGAAACAACTCCACAAGATATACCTTTCCCAAAATCTTCCTTCCATTCATGGCGGCCAAAGCAGCTGCGGCGTCTCGGTGTTCAAAGAACTCCACAAAGCAATACGGATCATTGCTAGTATGCTGCAAAACAGAAAATCCAATAGAGTTCACCTTCCTGCTGCTATCGGATTGCTGAGAAGAAAAGCCAGGAAAATATATTATTGCAAAGTCATGGGTATTGTGTGGAAGACTTAAATATTTTCTAGCGTCATTTGGTGTGATTTTAAGAAAATGTGATTCATCTGTTCTAGGATCATTTTAAAAACAAATGTATTCCAAATATAAATGGTCATGTAGAGTTTGACAGGCATTTCCACACAAACCCATTTACACTGAACAACAAAGAACATTTCAGGTAATATTTGAAAATGAGTAATTTGTAAAGGATCTTTACCTCTGTTATCATTTTACAACTTTTACATGGCCCAATCTGAGTAAACAACTGAAGGATCAAGTTCTCTGTTACATCTCTTGAAAGATTGCCCACATAGCTGAAAACACAGATACAACATATTAAAAGAGATATAAACAGTAATTACAGTTTGCCCACATGATTCAAGAACATAATATCACATATGATTGTTTTGAATTTTAATCAGATCATCTACTTTTCAAAAAAAAAAAAATAATAATAATTATACATGAGCCAGGCATTGATCTGACAGACCCTTTTTGCCCAAATTACCTCAGGTCAGGAACACATAGCAACAATACCACAGTAAACTACTGAAACTATGTTAAACAAAAAGTTATTTCACGAGATATTATTATACTACATTGTAGTACCAAACACAAAAATTCATACTTCTAGAAAAGACAGCAGGCCTGAGATTAGATAACAGGCCTTTACTAAAACAGCAGACAATGACATACTCGTTCAAACACATTTACACTGAATATGATGGTTTATTAGTGTACATATTAAACCCATATAACTTACCACAACCTATGATATACAATTCAAATGTAGCTACGCTCATTATATTTGCATTGCTTCAGTTGTTTTGTTGAATAGCCGGTTTGACTAATTACCCTCTAGCTTAGCTTAAGCATGCTAACGTTATGGCTACAAATGTTTTCCACAATCGCTGGGAAAATATGAAAGCTTTTCGATGTTTCTGCTGTAAATAAGGTGAAATAATGACTGGCCGAGAATATAGCTATTATAAGCAATGATTACTAACAACATACGATGTCAAAAACAGTGGTAGGACGTCGTTTTTGGAGCTAAGTTAGCTGTTAGAAGTGTGTCAGTAGTGCTGTAGATTGAGCGGTTATTCACTGAGCACTTGACAGGGTTTGTGTTTTCAGCTACTTACAGGGTTTTGGGGTGGCTCTCGTCTTCCATTCTTGAATGCCGGAAGGAGTACTAACAAAACTTGTTTGCAGTATCTCAGATGTGGTTTATTTTCAGGAAGAACAATACTGTACTGGTGTTATACTTTCGATCTTGAGTAGAAAATGGCGGAACCCGGCTAGTCAGGAAGACAGTCAATGCGCATGCGCAGAAGAACTTGGGATTTGGAGGGCTATGGATCTGACGGGGAAGGGGAGTTTAACAAAATCACCATGTTTGTGTAAATGTAGGTGTGAATATACAGTGTTATCACAGGTATCTTACTTGATTATATGACCTTGCAAATTATGTATTGGTATGCTTCTATTCTGCCTATTTTATTTGTTTTCAGTGAACACTTAGAGATCCAATTAATGTCTGTCTTTGGCAAAAAGTAACTATTTTGGCAGGAACCACGCACTGAACCAATGTAATATTTTAGTAATTATTAGTGTACTTATTACACTGTAGAAAAAATATTCAGAAATGAACATGTATCTTTCTCCGTGTGTATTGTGATAGAAAATTAAAATTGTTGTAACTTTAAAGGATATGTGTGTGTGTGTGTGTGCGCGCGCTAAATTGTTTTATTTTTACAAAATGTTAAATATCATATATAGAATTATCCAGGAATTTGACTTCCCACGATTAGCATTGTCTTTCAGTCCAAAATTGATTGTATTAAGAGGGCCAGATGATGCCAACCCTGAAACAACATTCAGAACTACAAAATTTTGCTACAAGTTTGATTGCATCATATAATAATTGCTGTTAATAGTAGTAATCATCATAATTTGGATACGCCTTTAAGTGATTTTTCCGTACATTTCTTCTGAAGCTATTTATGGGCTACATTAACTGACAGTCATCACTGAAGCTACTACTAAATATTGTAGAAGCATAATTTTCTGTAAAGTTGCTTTAATTAAAACGATTTGTATCATGAAATGCGCAGATAAACTTTAAATTAATTAAAATGACACATTACTTTATTTAATATAGCCTAACCCAAGGATTATGCTGTCTCCTCAAATAAACTTGGATTGTAGGCACAAAATGGAAATAAGATTATAGAATGATAGAGATCAGACAGGTTTTCCTTGAAATGTAGGCTGTCAATACCGTCAGTCTTTACGTTAAAAGTGCAACAAGTGTGCTCGGTCTATTGAACCGGAGGGGGAGGCGAACTGTCAGAGAGGGTCTGGACAGTCAGGGGTAATAAATAATTTTTGGTCACACACGTGGGCGTCACAGTGAACCCTTAGCTAGAAGTTTCTCGGTAGTCTTCAGAGGGACCTTGCGGCTTCGAGAAACCCGTCCCCGTTTACAGTACGTCATCAAACGGACCCTTTAAAGCGTCTGTAGCGGCTATAATGGCACAATATTCGGGACCGAAGCAATATCAGACTATGAAAACATTGTCTCCAGTCGAAACGATGGCAACTAACGATCCTCTACCACCTGGGTGGGAGATCAAAATAGACCCACAGACAGGTTGGCCGTTTTTTGTGGATCACAACAATCGCACAACGACGTGGAATGATCCGAGGCACGACCCGAAAAAGGTAAGATAGATACTGACTGTGCTTTTGGAAGTTGCGCTGTCAAACACGAGCGTTTTTCAGGTGATCTTACAACTGCAGATCAACATATGACGTGTGTTTTATAGACTAGTTTGGTATTATGGCATTTTTTCGAGTGTTTCATCGAAAAAGACAGTTTTGTTGAGTGCGTAGGCTACGTTCCCACTCAATACATCCACACCGTAGGCTACTTGATCAGACACTGGCTGTACAGGAGCCACGCACTTGATATTCGCCGAAGCTCGCGGCTCGCGCGTGAATCGCAGTCACCTCTGTGGAAATAGCGCTTCGCGTGCATTTGAACGGCCTGACGGCATATACACGGGCGAAATATATTAGTGTGATGATCTCAGCTGAAGTGATTAGTGTGTGACGCACTGCAGTCATATTTGAGAGTGTTATAACGACTCCACAATGTTTATTTAAAGCCTCGAGAACAACGCGCACTGCGCTTGTTCTCCACATACCTGGAACCGCTTCCCTCAAAGTTTTCCTTACATGGGATTTCAGAAAGATCCACCCACTCAGCGATTCAGTCATTCCCAGTGAATGGGCTTGAAAGTTACAAACTGGAAGTGTCAAGGTCCTGGGAGTCAAAAATGTGGGGGGAACACGAGGGCTTGCCAGTTGGCAGCTTTCAGTAGATAGATCAACACTTGTCCGAAGTTAGTGTCACCAAGAATCTGCTGGAAAGACAGCTGCCAGGAGATAAACTGAGCAATACTCCTGGCGTCTGTGTCAGAAAAAAAAAGGCAGAGGGCATGGGGTCAAATTGGCTAAACAGTCACTATTCTCTCTGTTTGGCATCTTGGTTTTTAATAAGTTTAGTAAAAATACATTGTAAACAAATCATCCATCTTCTATGTGTTGCATTTTAAGCTTGTCCTATAATAACAAGCATATAATTTCCATACAATGTGCTTGTATATTTAGACCTGTATAAGAGATTTATATTTTAATTTGGGAAGGACAATGAAACAAGTAGCTGAACTTCAGCTTCTTAACTTTAGCATTTAGTATAAGTTTAGTTTGTAACTTATTGACATTTCAGTGTAATTTCGTGAGCAAAACATTCCATTGTCATCTTTCAGTAGTTTATGAGTGAACCTGTTGCTTTTAAACCAGTCTTTCTGTTGGTCAACACAATAAATCATGTGACAAAACTGATAATGAGCGAATTTTGCAAAGGGAACTTTTTCGCAATTCCAATTGAAATGACTGGATTTCGCGTGCAAAGTTTTCATTGAGCCAACATTAGATGTGACGATCTCTACATTCAAGAAAGATTGCCTCCCTGTCTTAAATGATGTAGCTGCTTTGCTGTTTCAACATCAGAAAAGGTTTTTCTTGATGATTTGTTAGGGATTTCATCTCTTCTGATGTTTGTTGTGTCTGTGTATCTCTGATTTACATAGATGAATAAGGAAGGCCCTCCTCCTCACAAAAAGTATTTTAAGACACAGTGTCAACAGCACAGCAACCCATTGAAAAATGCTACATAGAATGAGTCATGGCATTAGAATCGACAGCACACAGGGTATATCCTGTAAGCCAATGCCATCGCTTAACAGTTGCTGTGCACAGTGAGTTTTTACCCACTCATGTTTCATGTTTGTTCCTGGACTGCCTCGTCATTGAGAGAGGGCGGACTGACCTTTGCGTGTCAAACAGATGAGGAGAGAAGACGTGAGACAAGTGTTATTGAATATGTATTGAACTGAAGCAGTGACTGAATCCCCTAAGATGTTGGTTGGTTGACTGTAATAACGCATAATATAATTTTACATTAGGCAGATTTACAACGGGTGGAACTCGCATATAACTGAGTGTGACTAGTTGTAAAAGCCTACAACTTGACAATGATTGTGACGCTAATAGGAAAAATGTAACAGGTGTACAATACTGTTAATTATCACATAAGGTGTCAAATAGAGTATGTCTAAAAGAAGAGTGAGTTTTAGTAAAAAAAAAAAAAAAAAGTCATTGGTGCAAGTAAAAAATATTTTGTTTATGCTGTTTGTAATGCCATTGTTGATGATTAGAGCTTTTTTAATAACCCAGCCAACCACATGCCTTAGTTATTTGCCTTCTTCTGCAAAACAATTTAGCATATAGCTACTACTTACTTCAGCAAAAGCCGGACTGAAGAGCATCATCAGAAGTGATGTTGTTGATCAGACGAATGATGCAGAATATTTTGTCTCATCATTTGTCTCAGCAAATGATATCATTTTGAATAGATCTTTCAAACATACTTTTATCTTCTTTTTTTCTAGATTTTTTCAAATGGCCCCTCTATGTCCCCTGAGTCTCCTCAGGACATGCACAAATCTTTTATTCAAGAGATGAGGCAACCAATGCTACGCCAGGGCTACATCCCCATCACAGTCTCCCATGAAAACACTGAACCCAGGCTGCAGCAGTATCCAAGTTTCTCCTACATCCACCCAGCAGTGCAGCAAAGCTTGAGAGCAGATGGACGTACACCTTCTCCAACCCCAGCATCCCACTGTCGGCCTAGATCTCCAGTGCAGTCCCCATCGGAAGCATGTTTGTCTTGTTCACCTGTTTTACACGGGCCTGAGGTAAGACCATTAGGAATTTGATTTCTCTATTGGACATGGCAGTCTCTGTCGGGCTATGGATTCATTATGAATTCATTATGAGTTTTGGTGAATATCCTAGTAAACACAGTTGGCTAGGCATGTCTTAACGTAAACAGTTCAGAAAGAAAAGGCATGTGTATCAGTATATTAAATACGTGCTTCGTTCTTAAAGTGAAAGCAAACTAATAATAAATTAGGTCAAAGAAAAATACAAGTGCTCACTGCTCCTGACTAAATAACCTTTGTAACATAAAAAAAAAAAATCAATTTATATTTAATTCATACAGTGAAGACTGTGCAGTTATTTTACATGTATTACATTTCTGTAGCGTACCTTAAAATTTATTTTAGGCTGAGCTGAAAAACCTGAAAAGCACTGTTTATTGAACCTGTTTCTTTGTTGTATTGTGTTTATTTTCTGCTATTGCTTGTAATTTGGTTATCTGTAAAAAAAAAAAAAAGAAAAAAAAAAAGTGACATTTCTCATAAATGTTTGTTATATATTTTGGTTGCATTTGCGAGTTAATAAAAATGTAGATGGTTGTTTAATATAGATATATAATATAAAAATATTGATATATCGATTGATATACTTCTGTATCAAATTGTAATCGTATCATATAATTTTTTGAGGTATTGGCAAATATCGTATCGCTGGTAATGAGAACCGATGTTGTATCGTATTGTGACGAACCATCTGATTTACACCCTAGTGTGTAAATATGTACATTTTATTTTATTTTATTATGTTTATTCTTATTTTTTTCTTATCTTTTTTTATTTGATCAAAAATGCAGTAAAAGTTAAAAATGTAGCAATTTGTGTTGTTGTCTAAAGTGACTTACAAAAATGGCGCAAAATAACTCCTCAAAGAGCCAACAATATTATTAATACTTGAAATTGATTTTTTTTTTTTATATCTTTACTGTCATTTCATCAATTTATTGCAAGCTTGCTGATTATTATTTTTAAATGTTATTTATACAAACCTTTGAATATTAGTATTTACATTTCTGGCTATTTCCAAAATCAAACTGTATTTTTATGTGCATCAGGTTCATCAACCACAGGGCACACACCAACAAATGAGTGGCCTTCATCAACAGCCCCGACCCAGCAATACAGGTCTCCGATCGGGCTACATCCCCATTCCGGTGATCCACGAGGGTGTAGGGGGCGCCTCACAATCCCAGCCTAGCCAAAGTTCTCATCCCACGCGAGAAAAAATGCCAATCTACCGTGAACAAGTGCCCATTCAGATTCAACAGAATCGAGCTGCCAGTCCCATCTCGGTCCCCTTACTGGCCCAGTCACCAGTCATGTCTCAGATCATGGGAGAGAGACCACAGGTACGTGTGTTATTTAGTGGTATTTATGAATAGGTACTGATTTACTTATGCTCAAACCATTAATGTTCATCAGCTAAAGAGAATATGTTCCCATTGCCAGGTCCGGCAACACATTGGACCCACAGCAATTTCACCTAAAGCTGAACAACCAGTTGAAGAAATTGTCAGACCACCTGCATTTGAGATTCCCATTCAAAGAGTTAGTGATATTCCTCAGCAAATACATCATCAGCCAGTACAACCACAACAGCAACAACCTACACAAGCACCTCAACCAAAAGCACAACAATCCATATCACAGTCACCAAAGGTATCAGAGACATCCAATATTACCATACAGTTTCCTCCAGCACCAGAACCACAAGAAACCGCTGCCCCTCAAACACCTCAAGAGGTTCTACCCCCACAAGTCCAGCCTGAGGAGACTCCAGAACAAGATCTGAGCCACCCAGGACAGATCAAAGTGCAGCAGATATTGGAACGTGTGGAGAAACTGGCACAAGATGTGAAAAGTTTCGATGGGAAGAAGAATGATAAAAGATACATGATGCTGGAAGAGATGTTGACCAAAGAACTTCTGGCTCTAGACTCAGTAGACCCTGAAGGTCGCCCAGATGTGCGTCAGGCTCGGAGGTATGGCGTCCGCAGAGTTCAAACCATTTTAGATGAACTGGAGATGTTTGGAGAGCCGACAGAAGGGCTGGCTGGTGATATGTACCCCGAGGCTAAAGGAGAGCGGAGTATGATTGACCAGGCGAACACAGCGAAGGTTAAGGAGATTTCATAATTGCACAAAGGTGGCTCAACTTTGAGAAGAACACTAATCAAATCCCCATTCTTGTTTTTACTTGCGCAATTATTATTAGTTGCATGCATGAATAATTGAAGTTTTCTGTTGGAAATGATCTAACGTGATTTGTTTACGGAGTGCAATCATGTGTGCTGTTATGTGTTGCTGCTGTTGTCGAATTTCACCATGCCAGTGTCTTTGTAGCAAAAGACATATTGGTGACAAGTTATATTCAAAAACTCATTAATCGAGGCCTTGAACCAGAAGAAGGTATTTTAAGTCTTTTGTACCATGTTGAATGAATGATTGCTAAAATGTTTTTGAATATTCCTTAAGAAGTTGTTAATGAAGTAGTGGGATATCATTGTGAAACACTTATTAGATTTTTTAAAAGTTTCATGTGTGGGCTACAAAAGACATTTATTTTAATTTTGGCATATGGGAAGGTATATATATATATTTATATATATTCATGGCTTTAAAAATATAACATCTGAACATCATGCAGGAGAATAATTCAGTGTTGAACGTGAGCTTTGCTGACAGAATTCCCTATGATGGTTTGAATGCTTGTTAGTATTATTATTTGTTGAATGACATTGATACAAATGATGATATGTTTGTATTCTATTTTTCTGTGCCAAAATGGAGATTTCCAGTATTAAGAATGTTCATATAAGAATGTTCAAATGTTGAATCTAAAAAAAAAACTCACTGAATATATGATCGCCTTATGATTAAGGTGCTGGTTTGATAAAGCAGCCAGGGTCAGTCCAAAGGTACGGTGATCTATAGACTCGAAAGGTACCAAAATCATCCCATTTTTAAAATAAAATTGTGCTCTTGAGCAAGGCAACTTAATCACTTGTTCTAAGGGACTAGAAATGAGTGTACCAAAAATGACTTTGTATAATGTGTCAGCTCAACTCAGTTTAAAATAAAGTGCTATGTCTCACAT